>NW_015508060.1:4733-8276 GCF_001515645.1 Sinocyclocheilus grahami | reverse complement strand
TTATGACAGTCAGCACGGTAAAACTCTCTCTCCAAGATGATATCTTCCCATTATAATACTTTAAGTTTAAGGAAGGAAGGAATTATCACAAACAGAAAGATTATTAGAAGCCTTTCTTTTTCTCATGATTTCTATCTTATATTCATGAATGTATTTTGTAAGAATACAAATAGTTAACAGAATAAACATGTTTAAATTGTATAATGTGCACCAAAGATTTTTTTTTTCAAGATATTGTTTTTGCTGCTAAATTATACAGTCAGCTAATTTAATTTCATAGCTTATATATTTTTATTTAAATTTAGTTTTTCTCTGTAATGAGAAAGTGAGTATTTAGTGGATTGTGTTTAACAAAGGGTTTAAAAGAGTGACCATTAGTTCCACAAACGCAGTATTGATATTCTGTAGTGGTGTAGAAAAAAAGTAGCGCTAGTATTGGATCGGTATTGGCCAATTCTTAGAATTTGGAATACTCTATGTAATCTTACACTGCAAGATAATAACTCAAAAAGATTAAAAGATAACATCATAATTATTTACTGAACCCTTAAATTAATCAATTATATAATGAAAGCCATAAAAACAGACAATTAATCGTGATAATCGGCATAATCGCCAAAGCCCTAAAACAGACAATTAATCACAATAACCGTGACTATTTTTAGACAATTAATCATCAGCCAAATTTCATAATCGTGACAGCCCTAGCTTAAACATGCATATAGACTGCAAAGGGAAATGCACAACACAGAATTTCCCCTAACCAGCAGGCTGATACCTCCTAGTCAAGAATTCCCAGTTTGAAAGGGGGGTGAGAGCCCACTGCTCAGGACATCACCTGCCAGCATCCCAGAACCCTCAGCAGCAAGGGGGTGGGAGCCTTTCCAAAGGCTGTCTTCCAGTGATGGTGTGTCACTTAAAGAATTGGATAAGCTGGCCAGAAATATTCCCACTTTCACTCCAAACCCTGCAGGAGGCCACGATGTGCACGCCTACCTAAAACTTGTTTGTTTAACCGTTCTATCTGATTATTAGACAGATTTCTGTCCGTATTAGACAGAACTGTTAACGACGACAGTGAACAAGAGGGAGAATGTGAGCACTATGTGCTCAGGTGCTGCCGCTGTCAGTGCCATCAAAATAAAAGTCGAACACATCGGCCAAACAGAAAAACTAATCGGCCGATGCCGATATTTGAAAAATGCCAAATATATATATCGGTCGACAACTACATATGATGCGATTTCCAAATAGATATTATTTATAAAAGTTAAGAGTCAACCACTCCTACCTAAAACGGCTCGTTTTAACACGCCCCCACATGTCTACATCACGATGTGGGAAGATTTGCATAACGCCGCCCAAATGTTCACGCAAAGTTGACACAAATGTTGTGGAGTCGCTGTGTGTTTCGTTGTGAAAGTGAAACTACTTTGTTTGGCCTTCCAAAAGAGAACACAACTAGAAATCAGTGGTTAAGTTGTATTTACAACACTGTTCCAGAACATTTCAACCCAAATATTTAGATGTGTGCTGCATATTTTATGGAGGATGAGGACTGTTTCTTGAACCAGTAGCCTACAATGCGTCTGTGGCACAAAGGTTTCTATAAAGTTGGGCAGTTCCAAATTTGCAAGGATAGTCTGGCGCTTCTGACTCACAGCCTGTAAGTAAGTTTTTTATATTTAAATAATTTGCCACTGACGATTCAAACGGCGAGTTTTGAGCAGTGTAGAGTAGGCTTGTTGTTTGTTGTTTCTCCGATCACAAATGCAGACATGATTTTATGTTTACGCAGCGCAACGCGTAAAAAGACAGTATAAGTCATTATAATCAGTAATTATGTCCCCACTGGATGCAACAAACGCCTCATTTGTAATGGGTTTTATTGGTTTTGTCTAGTGGTCGACCGATATTGTTTTTTTTGACAGCCGATGCCGATATCTTGGAAAGCAAGGGTGGCCGATGGCCGATATAATTTTATTTAATTTTAATTTTTAATTAATATTTAAGAAATTTGAAATCATTTGAAAATTGATTTAAAAAAATGTGTTAAATAAACATACTTATACTTTAGATGACAAAGTATTTTTCACAAATAAATATTTAATAAAAATATAATTAAAAAGGAAGTAAACACTGTAACCAACAGGTCACATTCTGGGAAGTTTGCATGCATTAATCATATTTTTTTCAAATAAAGCCAAGGTAACACTCATTTTACATACAGCACACAGTGAAAATAACATGAATATGACAGTGGGCAAATGCATGAAGCGCAGTTTAAAGTTTGTCGATCGCGCGTCTCCAGTGAAGCTGAACTCTCCTCCTGTCCACATTCAATTCGCACAATTGGCCTTGGCGATATATCGGTCGACCACTAGTTTTGTCTCGTCCTGCTGGGAGATGGCATCACAGTATGCTACGGGGCGTAACATTTCCGTCACACACTTGAAGCATTCGGCCAATCACAACGCACTGGATAGCTGGCCAATCAGGGCACACCTCGCTTTTTTTAGAACGATGAGCTTTGTAAAAATCAACGCGTTTCAGAAAGGTGATTTCCACTGCAGTTTAGTACCGCTTTAGAGTGGGTGGGATTATTCACATGTCGTTATAGTTGCGTCGCCTCTACTGCTGCGACTCCTGAAAAACTTTTTCATTCCGAGTCGCCCCATCTAGCTCTCTCTGGATCCGCTCCTCGGCTATCAATGAGAGGAAACGTCTGTACTTCTTCAACAGACAACGAAACAGTCATTTTTTGGTTGTTAAAAAAAGGTGCGCTCGTTCAAAACAGTTGCGTTCGATCCTGATTTAAGTCTAATGGGTCTGTTGTGTCTCGTGTCGCAAGTTCAGTGAAGAGGTAGTGACGATTCACTCCAGCCAATCAGTGATCAGCAAAGTTTACACATCACGTTTTAGTAACGGTACGGTTTGCTTGGAACATTAACCAAGGTGGTACTGAAAAAAGTACCAGGTACTGTACCCAGTGGAAAACCCCCCAACAGTGAACTATACCGTTCCGTACCATGTAGTGGAAAAGCACCATTAGTAACAAGACACAAATGAACCAATGTCATTTTAGCATTATTTACAAAGTGTCAAAATTGTAAAAAAAAAAAAAATAATAATAATAATAATAAATAAATAAACAATGGGGAAAATGTAAGCTTTGAGGAAGATTATATACTGTATATATATTTTTTATTATTACTAATAATTAAATTAACACATTTAGGCCTGTTTTTCATTCATATGGCTTCAGAATAATGTCTGGAGCACTTTTATGGTGCATTTATGGTCTTTTTTGTGTTTCTTTTGGGGCTTGACATACATGGTCACTGGGAACTATTGTTGTATAGCCAGGGCTGGGTATTGATTCATTAAAAAAATTATACTTTTGTATTTAACTGAACAAAAAAAAAAAACCTTAATCAGGTTGAACATCATGAGGTTAAGTAAATAATGACAAATTCATATTTGTGTGAAATATTCCTCTTTCAATTTTAAAAGTTTCAAAAGTGCACACATACCTTTCTGGTA
>NW_015508060.1:2938-4723 GCF_001515645.1 Sinocyclocheilus grahami | reverse complement strand
GGACAGCACAGCTCCAGTGATCACAGCTGCTCTCATTCGCACCGGTAGCAGCGTGTAGATGATGTAGATGAAGAACACCGTCCACCATATCCCTTCAGACACACTGGGTGGATCCACCATCAACAAGCCAAACACCTGCACCACGACTAACACTGCCATGAGCAAATAGCTCACAATCCACATGTAGTCCTGGTGGAAGCCGTTTCTGTTACACACCACCATCAAGGCTAAGAACAGGCCCATGGCTACGGAGAGCACCGAAGCGAATGCCACGTCTGGTGGACCTTGAACGCAGTGGAACGCCAGCATAACCCCGCAAACCACAACCAGGACCCCCATGAGCATCGTAAGAGAGCTCTGGTTGAGCCTGAAGAAGTACCGCTGATACAGTCGTTCGAGCTTGGCCGACTTGAACTTCTTGGACTGAAAAACGTGAGCCAGACGCAACAAGCAAGTCAAAAAACACCTGTCGGGAACCTTCCTCTCCTCTCCGCCATCATCGGGGTCCTCAGCATCTTTCGTTTGCCTCGTCTCAGAATCTTCAAACGCCAGGTCCACGGCTCTCAGGCCCACATCACCCTTCCTGCCATAATGGTCCTCTTGCCAAACACAGCGTGTGCTGAAGTTGCTGCTGGTGGCGCCCCCTGCTGCACAGGAGTAGTGCTGCGAAGGGGGCTCCATAGACTCGGGGTCCCGTAGACAGCTCATGTAGCGTGGGTTGCACAGGGACGAGCCCCTTTTACACCTTGATTTCCTGCCATTGCGCTCACCCCATGCCGTCTTATGGTTGTCCACTCTTGCAGCTTTAAAGCCATTGACCCAAGACATTCTGAAAACAAAAAGAAGGTCCATAAGAACAGAATACCTGCTTAAATATAAGTAAATAAATATTTTATTTAATTAGAGATATCAGCATCAAAGGATATATAAATGTCAAAAATAATAAAAAAATAATATACACAATTACTTACTACAACTTACTACAAATCAACTATACAAAATATTTTCTTAGAAACTCTTTAGAAGAGTTTCTAAAAAATATAACTGACACTATAATTGTTGGCCTTCCCTCTTCTTATCTAAATTTTTTAAACAATACTGAATCCCCATGCTTTTCCTACATAACCACACAATTGATATTTGTCTATAAAATAAATTTCAAGCATTTAAGCATACGTTTTAGATCAAAAGGTTTTTAGAATCATGAGAAGCAAAGTCGGTCAACTGTGTTTAAACTTTTAACTGGTAGCGTATTTACACAGTGAAAGCTGCCAAGTTGTTTAGCGAGGTCGACTTACCTGTGTGGCTTCCCCTTTGTGTGGTGGCACTGCTCTCTTTAGCAAGGCACTGCATTTACTCTAGTGTAGAGAGATAATATTACCAGCATTTTTCTCAGCACAGGGCTTGTCAAGTTCCGCGACACCCACTTAAGCACAGGGTCAACAGAAAATCCTTGTATAGCGCCAAGATTTCTGCATCTCTCAGCCACCTGAGTCTGCTGGTACAATACAAATAGAGCACATGCAGCATGAGTGAAGCGTGAAAATGAAAAAGGCACAAGACAAACCTCTCAGTGTCTAATTACTGCTAATAACTTTCGCTAATAGCTGTTGCTGAATTCGCTGTTGACATTAATATTAATTTATTCATGATTATGCCTCAATAGGTTAGTAAAGAGTTGATTTCGAGCTGTAATTAACCAGCGTTTCTGCTTTCTCAGAAATGTTTAAAAAGCAAATTTAAAAAGCTGAAAATAAAATACAAGAGGAAATACTCTATAGTTAG
>NW_015508060.1:1784-2411 GCF_001515645.1 Sinocyclocheilus grahami | reverse complement strand
ATATATATATATATACACACACACACTATTTATACATAGTCTAATTCATTAAAATGAAATAGTCAAAAATGTGCTAAAAATTGTGAAAAACAAAAGAGATGTTCACCAGTTCCAATACAAACACATTCTCTGAAACGTGTATTTCTAACCTACAATTTTTCTGGGGGCAAAAAAGCTGAATAAAAACAGCCACATGTCAAAAATACACGTTCAAATTAGACTCCCCTTTAATGTATAAGCTTGAAAGGCAAAATGTGTATTATTGATCAAAATCAAACACAGCTATCGAACTAAAGTTATGGTGGTCTGTGGGAAACTTGGACTGGTTTTGCCTTCATGGATCCCACTCTAGAGACATTGTGGCTTCACATTCGATTGCAAGCACTAATTTAACTTGGCAGAAAGATTCAACCATTCATTCAGTACTGACATGAGAAAAAAACGTTTAACTTGCTGCAGTATAACTACAAACAGTAATGTCTATGTCAGGAGAAAGAGCCTTTACTTTAACACTTCACACACACAAAGATTCAAAGAAAAACAGATATGATAAAATAAGTCAGTGCATATCCCACTTCAAATGTGTCTATATCTTAAAAGCAAAACCATGAGAGAGTCTACAGGCAT
>NW_015508060.1:0-698 GCF_001515645.1 Sinocyclocheilus grahami | reverse complement strand
ATATATATATATATATATATATATATATACACATACAGTATATATGCACTCATTACAGTATATATGCACTCATTACATTCAATAAATTAGTTTTTAATTTTATGAACCAGCAGGGAAAGGCTTAATTTCCCAGAATGCCATTACTGTGTTTAATTTTTAAAGTCTTGTGAGATGTGAACTGTTTATGAGGGAAATGTCTTGAATTCATAATTGTTGTCCAGTCAAATAGACATATAGTCAAACATTGAAAAAAAAAATATGAGGCCAACTGAAGTGCTCATAACTAGTTGAAAAGTTCATAAATCAGCCAAAATATGTTTAGCTTCAAATCTAATATGTCAACAAGTTTCTGGTTTAGGTTAAGGTTAGAGGTATTCGGTATAGTAAGCCAGTCAAATAAATAAATAAACATTGCATCTATATGAGGTCATCCCTAATATAGCTTTCTTCTGTATGTGTTTGTGCTAAAACAGGTCAAAGAATATCATACATACAGGAACGTGAAAATGTTTCACACACTTACCCTGCTGACACTAAAGATCTTTAATTGTTCTATGTTGTGTAAACACACTACCATCGCCTCAGGTTTGAACACACTTGACTGACTTCATGGTTCTCATAAATAAATAAATAAATGTAGGATATAATTTGTTTGTATATGAATTCTTTCACAAATGTATTATTTTAAATAAAATATG
>NW_015508059.1:31861-32190 GCF_001515645.1 Sinocyclocheilus grahami | reverse complement strand
AGCACTCTCTCCCACCTTCAATACCACGACTGAGGTGCCCTTGAGCAAGGCACCGAACCCCCAACTGCTCCCCGAGCGCCCACTGCTCCGGGTGTGTGCTCACTGCTGTGTGTATGCACTTAGGATGGGTTAAATGCAGAGCACTAATTCCTAGTATGGGTCACCATACTTGGCCACATGTCACGTCACGTCTCTCTCTCTCTTTCTCACACACACACACTTACACATACACACACACACTTACACATACACTCACTCACTCACTCACACACACACTTACTCACACACACACACACACACACACTCACACACACACACACACACTCACT
>NW_015508059.1:31036-31246 GCF_001515645.1 Sinocyclocheilus grahami | reverse complement strand
CACACACACACACACACACACACTCACTCTCTCACACACACCTAACCTACTTGTAAGAGTACTATTGAGTGCAGCGGGGCCTAGCGGGAAGCACCTCAGTTTTATTAGACATTTTATTTTTTAGTTTAGTTACACACACACACACATATATACACACTCTCTTTCTCTCTCTCTCTGTCTCACACACACACACACTCTCTCACACACACA
>NW_015508059.1:29598-30433 GCF_001515645.1 Sinocyclocheilus grahami | reverse complement strand
GCTCCCCCGGCGACCCTGTGGATGAGCCAATCAGAGAGCTTAAACATGAGCCTGAGCGTCACATGAGCGAGCCGAGATCAAACCTGGAGCAGAAACCAGATCAGCGTGACAAACCAGAGGTGATCCGCTTCACTAGTGATTACGTGGAGTCATGTGACCGTCACGGCTAGAGGTCCACGATGTATCGCTTTTGCTGCAGTCTTAATTTGGACCGATGTTTTTGATTTAGTTTTAGTCTTAGTCTTTGGACTAAAATGCCATTAATCATATTTTAGTCATCTGAATTTGTTTTAGTCTTAGTCTAGTTTTAGTCGATTTAGTCAACTAAAGTCTTATGATTTTTAGTTGACTAAAACTAGACTAAGACTAAAACAAATTCAGATGATTAAAACCTAATGGGTTTAGTTACAGTGTAATGCATTTATGAAACTTTTCTCTAAAATGTCCAAACTCATTATATGTTCCCAGAGAAAACATCTATTTACATAGTAATATGAATGATATTAAGGTTTGAACAGGCAATATAAACACACATAACATGCCTTTATATTAAAATTAAATAGATCCACGAGATGCGAGTACGATGTAGGTGTCGCTGTATTTGAATGCTTTTGTTAGTCTATCCAGTTGAAGCCACTAGATGCAGCGCTGCTCCGCTATTCATTCAAAATACTGCGGAAAAAGAGAACATCAATGTGGAGAAGACGTTACGTCAAAACTGAAGCCAAGCCGTTCACACACAACACATATTTATCACATTTTCTTGAGGGACATCTATCACCGTTACACAAGAGCCGCATGTTTAGAAAGCCATGGAAAATGAATGCAAGTTCAA
>NW_015508059.1:27609-28980 GCF_001515645.1 Sinocyclocheilus grahami | reverse complement strand
CACATTGTAACACATTGTAACACATTGTAACATTCAAATCTGCGTTCACGCTGCGGCTGAGCCCAAGAGAGCTGTTAATGTAGGCCTAAAGGGATGAAACCGCTTCACAAGCAGTCGTATCGTGATCCGTCACAAACATGCAGATAATCACAGAAGCACTGGGATAAAAGTTTGTGTATTTCAGATATAAACTCTTGTCTACTGTAGCTATCATAATGATAGATGAAATCACTTTTTTGCAAGTGACTTGAAGCTTCAAATAAAGACCGCATCAATTACAACGTAATGCCAGCAGGTGGCGACAAGTGACTCAAAAAAGAGTTTAGTTTAGTGTGCTAATTTCAACTTCTGCTAATATATTAATGTGTTAACATTAGTTAATGAACTATGAACTAAATTTAATGATCACTATAGAATTAATATTCAATGGTAATATTTGTTATTCATTTATAGTGTGGTACAGGTTTTGTTTTAGTAATAAAGCACTGTGTGTGTGTGTTTCAGGCGTGTGTGTCGTCTCGAAGCGTCCCGAGCAGAAGATCAGCGAGCCGCAGAGGAGGACCTCAGAGAGTCTGGAGATGACCTCATTTTACTCACTTATTCATGTGCTTTATTATATTTGAAATAAACTCTCAGATGTCTTTAAGGAGCGTCTTAAGTGTTTTTCTTTGACGTTTGAGTGTGTTTTACACAGCACATGCACTGCTGGAACAGTCTGTGGGTTTCTCCTCAGTGAGCGACTGATCTAGACGAGTGTGTCTGATGCTGCTGAGGTCCTGAACTGACGTCAGTCGCTGGATCTGATCAGGTGACACTCATGCATTCATGCTGACTGATTGATTGATTCATCAAACACAGATGCTGCATAATGAAAGGCGTGATTCTCCAGATGGACGGTTATATCAGTAAAGCATTCATCTGGAACTCATATTACTTTCTAGTCAAGTCACATTTATTAAAATACAGCTTTTATTCAATACATATTATTTCAAAGCAGCTTCACAGAGATAAACAGGGAAATAACTGTGAAAGTCGCTTTGGAGAAAAGCATCTGCTAAACGACTAAATGTCAATGTTGCAAAAAGATATATTTTATATATTAAAATATACGTTATATTAGAGGCAAAATAATATAAAACAAATTTATTCAATTCTTAAGAAAAAATTTATTTTTTACGTTTTTGAAGATTTGTTTAACAATGGAAATATATGTGAAATAAAAAAAGTGACTTCCTTAGTTATAAATGTACACATATATATTAACAATGTTCACTTTATATATCTCTATATGTACATATGACCTCAAAACCCGTCATGAGGGTACATTTTTTAGAAATGGAGATTTGTACATTATCAGAAAGCTGAATAAAT
>NW_015508059.1:25577-26584 GCF_001515645.1 Sinocyclocheilus grahami | reverse complement strand
CTTCACTGTTTTTAATTATTTGTAATCATTTCTCAAATATGATCAAATAATTTTTTTTGTGATGTGACATCATGGTGTCGGACATGTGATGATGTCACACTCACGTGTCGTGCCACACAGGTAGCGTATGCAGATTTGAGCTCCTCCCCAAACGCAGCTGACCGCAGGGAAAAGCTCCGCCCCTTTGGGGAGGTCCTGGAAGGCCACGCCCAGATAGCAGTCGTCCACCGCGTATCCCAGCGTCCCCGCGTCTGCGTCCACCACCACTAACACACGATCTGGAACACTTAAGACACCCCTGGCTCCGCCCCCAGGGTACCGCCTCCCCGCTCTCCCATCATGCCAAAGCTGATTGGTCGAGAGATCCCAGCCCCAGGAACACGAGTCTCCGCCTATTAACGCCGTGTAGCCCGAGGCCTGAAGGGTGCATTTGTGTGTGGACACACCCAGTAGGGCGTGGCTTCCTCTCTGTTGCCCCTCCCACAGCACCTCCCATATATGGAGCCCCATCGCCGTGCCGACCGCGCCACGGACCGCATCACTGCTCTGCTCCACACGGGCGCGAGAGACACGCCCACCCGACGGGCACACCTTCAGATTAGGCGACAGGTAGGTGGGGCTCCACTGCGACCGCGGGTTTCCAGGGGCGACGGGGGGCGTGTCTAAAAGCACCGCCAGGCGGATGGGCGGGGCTACAGAAAACGGACAGAATGCTGATCGGGATTTATGGTGTTGTTTAGGACCGCCGTCCTTCAGCAAGCAGCACAGTGTGAGCCCCATCCAATCAGATCGCAGGATAACATCAACTTCCTGTTCAAAGACAAAACCACCCTCGGGTCACCATACTACCACATTACTCAAACTACAGTAGTGTTTAAAGCAGTATTACAAAGTCGATTATTTTAATATCCCACTATAGTATTAACTGAACTTAAAGGAATAGTTCACCCAAAAATTCAGACAATCTTCTGGAAGGAAGAAAGTCAGGTTTGGAACATAAATGTGTC
>NW_015508059.1:21981-25567 GCF_001515645.1 Sinocyclocheilus grahami | reverse complement strand
CAGGGACACACGTGTGTATATATACACATACGTACTCTGAACACATGCATTTTTAACATAAATTAGAAAAACACAAATGAAAAAAGCTTCAAGTAAAGCTGTGTTGTGATGTGCAGTGTCACTGCTCTTCCTCTGCAGTGTTTGTGCTGTGTGAGTCCAGCAGGAGGCGCTGTAGAGCAGACGGGAAGGACCGGATCCAGCTTTGGGGCCCGGCCCCTGCGAGGGCCCTCCGCACAGATAACCGGCTCAGAGCCTCCAGAGCAGGTGGGTCTCCTGAGAAACACAGTCCGTGATGATCAGAACACACCAGCGCTGATGAAGCTATCCCAGAATGCACTGCATTAGTTTGAGTATATTTAGCTTATGTTCTGTTAGTGTCTCTTTAAGGAAAGTTAGTGTTGGATTAGATATTTATATATAAATATACAGTATGCTCAAATCACACAGAATGTTAAACGATTGTGTTAATGCATTAATGTTAACAGCACGTACTGTATATTTCATTTAACGCTGAAAAATGCGTGGATAAAAACATCTTGTTGTTTGTGTGTGCCGTGTATGTTTGTCCTCCTCCGAGCTCTAATTATTAAACATCACTGTAAAACCTCAGAAGCGTGATGAGCTTAATGACGGAGTATTCGAAACGTACAGAAAAATGGTATCATCTTTAAAGTTGGTCTGTGCTTCCAGCACACATGATATAAAACACTAAAAACTTCGGCATGATAATGATTTTTACTTGTGGATTTAAGTTCAGTAAGCTTGATGTTAAACTGAGTATTAACCTCACACACTAGTGTTGCTTCACTGTTTTTAATTATTTGTAATCATTTCTCAAATATGATCAAATAATTTTTTTTGTGATGTGACATCATGGTGTCGGACATGTGATGATGTCACACTCACGTGTCGTGCCACACAGGTAGCGTATGCAGATTTGAGCTCCTCCCCAAACGCAGCTGACCGCAGGGAAAAGCTCCGCCCCTTTGGGGAGGTCCTGGAAGGCCACGCCCAGATAGCAGTCGTCCACCGCGTATCCCAGCGTTTTGATTAGTAATATGCATTGCTAAGAACTTCATTTGAACAACTTTAAAGATGATTTTCTCAATATTTAGATTTTTTTGCACCCTCAGATTCCAGATTTTCAAATATTGTCCGATCCTAACAAACCATACATCAATGGAAAGAATATTATTCAGCTTTCAGATTATGCATAAATCATCAAATGTACACTTATGACTGGTTTAGCCACTCATTTAAAATGATAACAAATTCTTAATAAATCTCTCATGTTATTAATATTCGGATAGTGTACTTTACCTGCTCTCGAAACTTACACCAGAGCATCAAGAGCGTCTCCTCGTGAGTGCGCGCGCTGACTCCGGGCTCTCGCGTGCATCCCGCATTTAAGCGTCACTCATCTGACGTCAGCGCCGGGCGTCAGGTCAGGGCCAGCGCCGAGAGTGACGTCTGTGCGTCCCCGATGACGTATTTCACGCAGGAGGTACCATGGCGATATATATATATATGATATAACAGACATCATATCGGGGGTGCTTACTTACATTCACCATGTTACCATCATTTCGTGTATATCGAATACTATCTGTGATCCTGGAGCACTAAACCAGTCATAAGAGTCAATTTTCTGAAACTGAGATGTATGCATCATCTGAAAGATGAATAAATAAGCTCTCCATTGATGTATGGTTTGTTAGGATCGGACAATATTTGAAAATCTGGAATCTGAGGGTGCAAAAAAATCTAAATATTGAGAAAATCATCTTTAAAGTTGTTCAAATGAAGTTCTTAGCAATGCATATTACTAATCAAACATAAAGTTTTGATATATTTACGGTAGGAGATTTACAAAATATCTTCATGGAACATGATCTTTACTTAATATCCTAATGATTTTTGGCATAAAAGAGAAATGTATAATTGTGAGCCATACAATGTATTGTTGTCTATTGCTACAAATATCCCCCAGCGACTCAACACTGCTTCTGTGCTGCAGGGACACGTATGTATTAAAGTTACCATTTGATGCAGTTCATAGTGTTTTAACAGCTTAAATACAATGAGCATTTATTCACCCTGGGTTTCACAGACGAGGCTTAAGCTTAGTTCCCGACTAAAATAATTCTGAGCTGTTTCAGCTAAAAGAAACTCGCACTGACTGATCTTAAAATATATCGGTGCCTTTGTTTTGTCTCGAGATGCACACCAGTAATGCTTTTTTTTCCCCTACGGCACGTTAATAAAAATGACTTAAATGTCGTAATTGAGCTAAGGCCTAATCCTGGTTTAGTCTAACCCCTGTCTGTGAAACCAGGCCTTACTGTTTTAAAATACATTTTTAATTTTAAATTTAAAATGAATAAATATACAAATGTATATAAGAATTCTTGTTTTCTGCTAATGTGTTGCACATGAACGAAGCTTCCTGAACTCATGATGATATTTCTGTTTATTGGGCTTCTGACAGAGAACTCGACACTCGGAGTTACTGTAAATACTGTATGCAGATCAGTGAAATGTAGTTTGTACAGAAACATAATTCAGCATGAATCGCATGTCATATGACAGTGAGAGAAAGAGACAACGTGTATTTGTGTTTAAGGGGTGTGTGTGTTTTGTGTGTGTGTGTGTGTGTTTGAGGGGTGTGTTCTATTGCTACAAATATCCCCCAGCGACTCAACACTGCTTCTGTGCTGCAGGGACACGTATGTATTAAAGTTACCATTTGATGCAGTTCATAGTGTTTTAACAGCTTAAATACAATGAGCATTTATTCACCCTGGGTTTCACAGACGAGGCTTAAGCTTAGTTCCCGACTAAAATAATTCTGAGCTGTTTCAGCTAAAAGAAACTCGCACTGACTGATCTTAAAATATATCGGTGCCTTTGTTTTGTCTCGAGATGCACACCAGTAATGCTTTTTTTTCCCCTACGGCACGTTAATAAAAATGACTTAAATGTCGTAATTGAGCTAAGGCCTAATCCTGGTTTAGTCTAACCCCTGTCTGTGAAACCAGGCCTTACTGTTTTAAAATACATTTTTAATTTTAAATTTAAAATGAATAAATATACAAATGTATATAAGAATTCTTGTTTTCTGCTAATGTGTTGCACATGAACGAAGCTTCCTGAACTCATGATGATATTTCTGTTTATTGGGCTTCTGACAGAGAACTCGACACTCGGAGTTACTGTAAATACTGTATGCAGATCAGTGAAATGTAGTTTGTACAGAAACATAATTCAGCATGAATCGCATGTCATATGACAGTGAGAGAAAGAGACAACGTGTATTTGTGTTTAAGGGGTGTGTGTGTTTTGTGTGTGTGTGTGTGTGTTTGAGGGGTGTGTGTGTTTTGTGTGTGTGTTTGAGGGGTGTGTGTGTTTTGTGTGTGTTTGTGTTTGAGGGGTGTGTGTGTTTTGTGTGTGTGTGTGTGTGTGTTTGAGGGGTGTGTGTGTTTTGTTTGTGTTTGAGGGATTTGTGTGTTTTGTGTGTGTCTCTGTGTGTGTGTGTGTGTTTCTGTGTGTGTGTGTCTCTGTGTGTGTGTGTGTGTGTGTGTGTGTG
>NW_015508059.1:16870-17682 GCF_001515645.1 Sinocyclocheilus grahami | reverse complement strand
TGTGTGAGAGAGAGAGAGAGAGAGTGTGTGTGTGTGTGTGAGAGAGAGTGTGTGTGTGTCTCTGTGTGTGTGTGTGTGTGTGTGTGTGAGAGAGAGTGCGTGTGTGTGTGTGAGAGAGAGAGAGAGTGTGTGTGTGTGTGTGTGCTTAGGGGCATTTTCTCTCCACGCTCTGTTTTCCTCCCTCATCATACTCCTGCTTTGAGATCCACATCTGCTGGAAGGTTCCCTGAGGACGAACACATCAGGTCAGTTATATATTTACAATAATATATAATATAATAGTGTTTTGTGATGCAGTATGTGTTAAAACAGCTGTTGTGTTTCTCACCAGTGATGCAAGGATTGATCCTCCGATCCAGGAGCTGAATCGCCTCTCGATGGAGCTGTTGCTGGCGATCAGCTTCAGTCTCATGCTCTGAAACACAGACAGCAGGAGCTAGTGAGGAGTGAGGAGATCAGACTGAGATCAGATGAATATGAGACGGGGATCAGACTGAGATCAGATGAAGACGAGACCTGTGACGAGACCACAGACTGAGATCAGATCAGACTGAGATCAGATGAAGATGAGACGGGGATCAGACTGAGATCAGATGAAGATGAGACAGATCAGACTGAGATCAGAGGAAGATGAGACAGATCAGACTGAGATCAGATGAAGATGAGACGGGGATCAGACTGAGATCAGATGAAGATGAGACGGGGATCAGACTGAGATCAGATGAAGATGAGACGGGGATCAGACTGAGATCAGATGAAGATGAGACGGGGATCAGACTGAGATCAGATGAAGATGAGACGGGGATCAGACT
>NW_015508059.1:15356-16371 GCF_001515645.1 Sinocyclocheilus grahami | reverse complement strand
TCTGTCTCATCTTCATCTGATCTCAGTCTGATCCCCGTCTCATCTTCATCTGATCAGCTTCAGTCTCATGCTCTGAAACACAGACAGCAGCAGCTAGTGAGGAGTGAGGAGATCAGACTGAGATCAGATGAATATGAGACGGGGATCAGACTGAGATCAGATGAAGACGAGACCTGTGACGAGACCACAGACTGAGATCAGATCAGACTGAGATCAGATGAAGATGAGACGGGGATCAGACTGAGATCAGATGAAGACGAGACCTGTGACGAGACCACAGACTGAGATCAGATCAGACTGAGATCAGATGAAGATGAGACGGGGATCAGACTGAGATCAGATGAAGACGAGACCTGTGACGAGACCACAGACTGAGATCAGATCAGACTGAGATCAGATGAAGATGAGACGGGGATCAGACTGAGATCAGATGAAGACGAGACCTGTGACGAGACCACAGACTGAGATCAGATCAGACTGAGATCAGATGAAGATGAGACGGGGATCAGACTGAGATCAGATGAAGACGAGACCTGTGACGAGACCACAGACTGAGATCAGATCAGACTGAGATCAGATGAAGATGAGACGGGGATCAGACTGAGATCAGATGAAGACGAGACCTGTGACGAGACCACAGACTGAGATCAGATCAGACTGAGATCAGATGAAGATGAGACGGGGATCAGACTGAGATCAGATGAAGACGAGACCTGTGACGAGACCACAGACTGAGATCAGATCAGACTGAGATCAGATGAAGATGAGACGGGGATCAGACTGAGATCAGATGAAGACGAGACCTGTGACGAGACCACAGACTGAGATCAGATCAGACTGAGATCAGATGAAGATGAGACGGGGATCAGACTGAGATCAGATGCAGATGAGACAGATCAGACTGAGATCAGAGGAAGATGAGACAGATCAGACTGAGATCAGATGAATATGAGACAGGGATCAGACTGAGATCAGATGAAGATGAGACGGGGATCAGACTGAGATCAGATGAAGA
>NW_015508059.1:6645-13652 GCF_001515645.1 Sinocyclocheilus grahami | reverse complement strand
GTGAGTGTGTGTGTGTGTGTGTGTGTGAGAGAGAGAGAGAGAGAGAGTGTACTGGTTTATATATCCTGGTGGGGACTTAAACCTGAATACACACAGACTCATGGGGACTTGTGTCATGGTGGGGACCTAAATTGAGGTACAAAAGCTTATAAATCATACAGAATGAGTTTTTTTAAGAAAGTAAAAATTCAGAAAGTCTCCTGTGAGGGGTAGGTTTAGGGGTAGGGTTGGTATAGGGTGATAGAAAATACAGTCTGTACAGTATAAAAACCATTACACCTATGGAGAGTCCCCATGAGGATTGCTGACCAGACGTGTGTGTGTGTGTGTGTGTGTTATTAAGCATTAACAGGTTAGTTCACCCAAAAATGTAATTAATTACTCACCCTCATGTCGTTCATTCTCGGAGCTTCGTAAAATTACAGTTGAACCCCTGATGTCGCATGGATTATTTGACTGATCTCCTTGCTCCAGTCTGTATCCAGATCAGATGGTCACTGCAGTCACCCGGATCCAGTACATATTCAGACCAGATGGTGGATCAGCACCTAGAGAGGACCTCTACAGCTCTGAATGTCAGCGGAGATCAGGACAACTAGATGAGCCCCAGAGACAGATCCCCAGTGAAGACCTTGTCTCAGACGGCCACCGGGACAAGACCACAGGAACCAGATGAGTCCTCTGCACAATCTGACTTTGCTGCAGCCTGGAATTAAACTGATGGTCTCATCTGGCCAGAGGAGAATGGAACACTATCTTGACACACTATTTCCCTGTTTAATACTGTAAAGCTGCTTTGACACAATCTGCATGGTAAAAAGTACTATATAAATAATGGTGACATGACTTTTCTTGTGTGTGTTCCACTCACTGTTCATCATACGGAGAGTCAGACACCTGCAGCACCGACGCCTGGAAATCCTGAATCACCTCCTGTAAGAGCAACAGTCAGCAATCACGCAACACTCACGTCACACACGTGTGTTTCACATATTCTTCCAGACTCTTACGTTGCACATGTACGTGTGCCAGGACTTGGTGACGGGAGGGAGTTTGTCCTTCTTGGTCCAGAGCGGCGGAGCTCCTTCCCTCACAGGCTCCTGACGGACACACACACACACACACACACACAGACTGAGAGACTGAACACCACACACACTGAGGAGAATCGCAAGAGACACGCTACCTTAGACGCGATCATGTACGGAGGAACCGTGTCGATGTTCATCTCCTGAAACAGCTCTCGACACTGCATGGAGATGAAATCACCGGCCAGAGGAGACTTGACGATCCCTGAACACAAGAACACACACATCTGCACTACTGCTGGTCTGAGTGCTAGAAACACACACACACACTGATGATAAACCCATACTATGATCGCTCTGTAAACTGCAATCAATGACCCTAATCAATCAGCTGCTGAAAAGAGTCAGCAGCTGATTGATTTATGTTTGTGTGTGCGTGTGTGTGTGTGTGTGTGTGTGTGTGTGTTTCTTCAGCAAAGTGAGCAGCACTATCAGTTATTGATTGGTGAGGTTGTGAACTTTAGTATACTCATAGAATTAGGATGACTGATAAAACTTTATAGTTATAGTTATCATTGTAGTAATTATTATAGTTATAGCTGTGGTGTGAACTTTGCTATTCTAGTAGAATTAGGATGATTATAATGTTATAGTTACAGTTATCATTGTAGTTGTTCATCTAGTGTTCATTGTCTCTAAAAGCACTTAAAAAGTATGTTCTAAGAACAAGAATGTTTTAAGAAAACGCCATTTCTGAACATTTAAACATCCGTTTCTTTTCTTTTTTTTAATGTGTGAATGTTAAAGGAACATTCCATTTTATCAGTGCAAAAATTATGAGAACATTACTTTTGAACGTTCTCTAAATGTTCAAAAAACATGATACAAGATGACATTGATTGTGCATGTTTGAACCATTTACACAGTTTTGAGGTGGAAGCCCCGATCTGAATCCAATGATTTGCGTTACGCTCTTTGAAGTCAGATTTGAGACTCACTGATTTTTCAGTCAGTGAAAAAAGATTGATGGAGAATCAAGTAAAGCCGAGCTGCTTTAGTCCAGTAAGTGTTCATCTGCAAATATTACTAAAGTTATTCTGACGAGATTTGACAGCAGAAAGACACTGAAGCCGGACGTTTCTACAATTACACTAAAAGAGCTTTGACTTGATTAAAATATCAACAGAAGGCATGTGATAGATTGTGTGAAACAGGTTTATCAGCAAAGTTTTGGTCATGTTGATCATTTAGAGTCCTTAGATGATGACCATGTCTCTGACTAATGCTCTATTTACCTTGCTGCAGGACGTACCCATCATGCACTGGGATGGCAGTGGTGTGCGTGGCTCCGCTGTCCAGCACGAGGCCCGTGGCTCGACCGTTAGCAAAGCTGCAGTCGATCAGGTTAAGGTGACGTACAAACATCATGACATCATCAGCCTGTCTTTAACACTTGAGGGAACTCAGCCTGTCTGGATTCTGATCGGCTGATGTTCCCGAGTGGCGCTTTCTGATTGGATACGCAGTGAGCACGGCGGTCTTGCACAGGAAGAAGGCGGGGATGTTGTAATGCTCGAATATGAGTTCTGTTAGCTTTTCTCTCTTCGCCCGTGAGTTCCACTGTCACGAGAGAAACATTGTAACATCACTTCACCCTCCATCCAAGATCAGGATGAGTGTGTTTCTTCATCAGGTTTGGAGAAATGTAGCACTGCATCAGTGTCTCAGCAGTGGATGCTCTGCAGTGAATGGGTGCCGTCAGAATGAGAGTCCAAACAGCTGATAAAAACATCACAATAATCCACAGCACTCCAGTCCATCAGTTAAAGCTGAAACTAATCCAGCATTACGACCTTTTTTTTTAAAATAAAATACGCTTCCTCCAGTGAGTCAGTGTTCTGGTGTGAATCAGGAGAGAAATCTGCACAGATCAAGCAGCGTTTAAACAGCTCTAAACACACATGTGGCTGGATTCTGATGTGAGAGACAACAGCAGATGCACTTTTTCACTGGAGGAAGAGTTATTATAGATTATGGACTCGTGTTTAGTTAAAAGCGTCTTAATGCTGGATTAGTTTCAGCTTTTGTCTTCTCCAGATGTTCACTGATGGACTGGAGTGCTGTGGATTATTGTGATGTTTTTATCAGCTGTTTGGACTCTCATTCTGACGGCACCCATTCACTGCAGAGCATCCATTGCTGAGACACTGATGCAGTGCTACATTTCTACAAACCTGATGAAGAAACACACTCATCCTGTTCTTGGATTCCTCTAAGAGTGTTGATGTACTCACAGGAGCTTCAGACATCAGAACAGGGTGTAAACTGGGCTCCGATTTGATATGTTTGCTGTAGATGTGGTCGATTATGGCTTGAAATGCGTTCCAGTCCTCAACTAAAAGAGATCAATTGAGAACACAATAGAAACAGAGACATTCTGCAGAATACACTCTTGCATTTGATATTAAGTCATGTGTGTGTGTGTCGTACTCATGCCGTTCTTCAGTGGAGAGATGAGTTCTACACCCGCCCGCGGCACATGCAGGGCTGTGGTGTCTATGTAATAACTCCGCCCACTGTTGCTCTCTTGCTCCGCCCCCATGTCAGCTGGCCCCTCCTCTTCAGCGTTCACTCCTATAGTGGTGGGGAAATCTGCCTACACAGCAAACAGGAACCAGCAGTAACCAATGATAATCATGTGATGTTCAGTACAATCAGACTCTAGGAACACCAGACCTTCAGGACGATTCTCAAAGCTTTGGGTTTATGGGTCGATCATGTCAGATCGGTTTATTTATACAATACAGATTGTTTCAAAGCAGCCTTACAGTAATAAGTCCTCTGCACAATCTGACTTCGTTGCAGCCTAGAATTAAACTGATGGTCTCGTCTGGCCAGAGGAAAGCGGAAAACTATTTCGACACACTATTTCCCTGTTTAATACTGTAAAGCTGCTTTGACACAATCTGCATTGTAAAACGTACTATATAAATAACGGTGACTTGACTTAATAAACAGGAAAAGAACAGTGTTCATATTGCAAAATTCATCAGTTATGAAACTAATTCAATTTCAGCTGTAAATCAGCTCTACAGGAGATAACAGTCATTATTCAGATCAACTCAGATCAAGTTTTGTTCTCATCTGATTTAAAGTTAAATTGATAATATTACTGAATAATAGTTTGATGGATGATGATAGATAGATGGATGGATGGATGGATGATGGATAGATGATGGATGGATGATGGGTGGATGATGACTAGATGATGGATGGGTGGATGATGGATGGGTGGATGATGGATGGATGATGGATGGATGATGGATGGATGGATGATGGATGGATGGATGGATAAATGATGGATGGGTGGATGATGGATGGATGATGGATGGGTGGATGATGACTGGATGATGGATGGGTGGAGGATGGCTGGATGATGGATGGATGATGAATGGGTGGATGATGGATGGATGGATGATGGCTGGATGATGGATGGATGGATGATGGCTGGATGATGGATGGGTGGATGATGACTGGATGATGGATGGGTGGATAATGGATGGGTGGATGATGGATGGATGATGGATGGGTAGATGATGGATGGAGGATGGATGGGTGGATGAAGGATGGATGATGGATGGATGATGGATGGGTGGAAGATTGATAGATTGATTATGGATGGGTGGTTACCTTTGGACAGTCCTCTCCTGCATATCCTGCTCTGGTGGAGAAGGAGCCGATGTCAAACACCAAAGCACCCACTTCATCTGAGACACAGAGAGATCATGATTATTGGATGGGTGGATAATGGATGGGTGGATGATGGATGGATGATGGATGGGTAGATGATGGATGGAGGATGGATGGGTGGATGAAGGATGGATGATGGATGGATGATGGATGGGTGGAAGATTGATAGATTGATTATGGATGGGTGGTTACCTTTGGACAGTCCTCTCCTGCATATCCTGCTCTGGTGGAGAAGGAGCCGATGTCAAACACCAAAGCACCCACTTCATCTGAGACACAGAGAGATCATGATTATTATACCAGTCTGATCAATATTAATGTCCACTCAGTTTATTAGTAAATCTCTCTTCACACACACACATTGTTTGAAAGTAGCTTTACATAAATCCATAAAGTGAAACTGTAATCAGTCACGTGATGAATGCTGATTGGATCGTTTACATGTGCAGATGAGAGAAAGACCTGCTGTCAGTGTCTGAGGCTTTCTGTGAGTTTATGAATGTGTGAAATGTTGATATACGTAACGACAGATGAAGTATGTGCTCATATTAATCATGAAAAACCAAATTACTATCAGCTGATGTGTCATGTGATTAAATGACAGCTTTTGGTCGTATGGCCCTCACGTAGACTAGAGAGGAAACCGATACAGTGCCCTCCAGTGATATCGGCACGCTTGGTGAATATGAGCAAAGGCTGTGAAAATAAATCTGCTAATTCACAAAATTGAAGTAAAACAATTGAGAGTGGGGGGAAATCTCATTGTGAAATAAATGCTTTCTCTAGTCGATGTTGGCCACAATTATTGCAAGGTCCTTTCCCCAAGAGAACAGCTCGGAGTGTCCTCCTGTAACGCCTGAAGAGTTTGGAGAACACCTGACGAGAGATCAAGAGCATTCCTTCATCCAGATCTCTTCAGATTCACAGCTTCTTGATGTTTGTTTTGGATCACGGTCCACTCTAAGCTTTCTAACAGAGGCAGGCGGTTTAGATTTGTAGAATCCATCTGAACAAGACGTCCAGGACCTCCGGCAGAAAAACAGACACATCATTAAAGATCCAGCGGTGTATTTAACCCTGGACACGGGCTGCTTTTTATCTCTGTTTGTACTGAACACATCTGGTGGTTTGCTGAGAAGCCCGTCCCGTTTGAAGCTCGTGGCGTCTGACGGCTGGATATGCTGGAGATTGTTCCTGAAACCCTCCTGAACAGCATGATGATGAGATACTGTATGTGTGAGGCTTTCTGCCGCTGAGACTGAACTCATCTCTGTGATGCTCAGAGAGTGTTTAGCCGCTCAAACTCTCGTCCTCCGTGCGTTAGGACCATATAGACACACGTCCTCTTCCAGACAGAATCATGACATCTTATATTAGTGGAGGGCACTGTATTCACACAATAACACTTCTAAATGACACGTGAGATCTTTAGTCTGAAATAAGTGTGGCAAAGAATTCAAACTGGACTGGTGTTGATGTGGAGGGCGAGACTGCCAGCAGGTGTGTGCAGTGCAGAGCTCTTCTGTGGTCATGCCTGCAGTGATGCGCGGGATGCTGGCGGATGCGGTTGTCATGGTGATGTGCGATCGCTGCTCTTACCTCCGCCGTACACGCCGCCGCTCATCGCGCTGGAGCTGGATCGGTCGGTTACCGGGTGTGTTCGGTTCGCTGAGGCTGAGGAACGGAACCGAATATCCCCGCACGCGCACTGCTGTCGCCGGTCACGCGCTGCTGACGGTAACCTGCGAGTGTCCGGTAGACCCCGCGCTGTCACGTGCTGCTGTAACGACGATCCTCTACAAGCGCTCGTGATCTCACGTGTCAGATGAATCCGTGATGACGGAGGGTTTATATTCACATTCTCTTACGTCACGGATGATCCGACATCGAATTATAACTGTACGTTTTTGCAAAAAGGAATTCAAATGTTCTTTATTCTTTTTTTTATGAATTATGTTTTTTTTTAATTATTAAATTATTTTAATATAGCCTATGTAAGAATAAAAACCCATTTTTTTGTATGGCCAAAAAATCACGTACTGCAGTAAAACTGTGAAAAATTTTGCGTCTCCATATAAATCCATTTACTATTGTTCAGTGACAATAACTACAGAGGAAACTATGATTACTGTGGTAAAATTATGTGTGTGTGTGTGTGTGTTACCAGGAGGAAACACCTGCATCCAGACACACACACACACACACACACACACACTCTCTCTCTCTCTC
>NW_015508059.1:1656-2388 GCF_001515645.1 Sinocyclocheilus grahami | reverse complement strand
AAATAGACATTTAACACAAATATACATAAGAGTAGAAGTATATAGAGTCTATATATCTGTATACAGTAAAATGAAAGTGCTAATAAAGAGACAGGAGAGGTTTATGTGTGTTGTCCAGTGTTTTCTTCCGGCTGTGACTTCTGGTTCTGTTCTGCTGCGTGTGCTTTTATCATGGCAGGACTTGACATACCTCGCAGCCAGGTTAGAGCTCGTTGAGGTTTCTCCCAGAATGTAAGCCAGTTTGTCCTTTTGTTGTATCTGGTTGAAGTCTTTGTGCTGGTTTGTGAATTGGGGGAAGAATGTTTCCCTAATTTGTGTATAATTAGGGCATGTTGTTAAAAAGTGCAGTTCTGTTTCCACTTCATGTTGTGTGCAGTGTGGACACGATCCGTCTTCTTTTGGTAGCCAGGTCTGTCTGTGCCTGTCTCTACAGCGAGGTTATGGTCACGGAGTCTGTACATGGTCCTAAACACTTTTCTTAGTTTAGGGTCTGCCACCGTGTTTAGGTATTCTGCCAATTTATATTCTCTGTTTAGAGACAGATAGCATTCTAATTTACTTTGTTGAGCTGTTGCTTCTGTCCAATGTTTCAGATATTTCTCTTTCTGTGTTTTAATGATGTGATTTAGTCTAGCTGGGGTTCTGGATTGTGAAGTCAGTTCTGAGACCAGCTGGCTGAGGGGGCTTTTCTCTGGGTTCAGTTCTTGGTAGTTTAAGGCTTTATGGTGGAGG
>NW_015508059.1:0-733 GCF_001515645.1 Sinocyclocheilus grahami | reverse complement strand
CATACACACACACACACACACACACACACACACTCACACACACACACACACTCACACACACACACACACACACACACACACACACACACACACACTCACACACACACACACACATTCTCACTCTCTCTCTCTCTCTCTCACACACACACACACACACACACACACACACTCACACACACACACACTCACACACACACACACACACACTCACACACACACACACACACACACACTCACACACACTCACACTCACACACACACACAAGACTAAATTCTGCTGGAACTTACAGTGGGTTTCGAAGATGAGTATGAGATGCGATAGTGAAAAGACTCTTTCAGCGGTGTGTGAAAGCTTTAAATGAGTTTTTATGTGTTTTCATGACTTTACTATTATTCTAACATGTGGAAAATAGTCAGAATTAAGAATAAGTGTGCGAACATAACATAATAAAATACTTTTTTTGGGACACATTGTGGTACTACTATGGTACTACACGTGAATCCATGTAAAACAGGACATTCATTTGGTTTGTTGTGTATGTGTGAGTGTCTGTGTGTGTGTGTGTGAGTGTGTGTCTGTCTGTGTGTGTGTGTGTGTGTGTGAGTGCGTCTGTCTGTGTGTGAGTGTGTCTGTCTGTGTGTGTGTGTGTGTGAGTGTGTGTGTCTGTCTTTGTGTGTGTGTGTATGAGTGTGTCTGTCTGTGTCTGTGTGTGTGTGTGTGTGTGTGTCTGTC
>NW_015508058.1:30847-31935 GCF_001515645.1 Sinocyclocheilus grahami | reverse complement strand
ATATTTTATTTTACTGTAGTGGAGTTTCAAAAGAAGATACATTTACACAAATCTAAATGACCCAGACTCTTACACTCTTACTGTTCCCGGTCAAATGTGACTGCAGCCAGCCAGTGTATGAGCCTTTTTTTGTAACGCTTAAGAGGGTTGAAGCCGTTATTAATTCATTTTCCTTTATTTGACAATGCCTGGTTATTTATGACACTGATATGTTCTGTTCAGTGCCTGTTTGCCAACTAAATGGTGGGCGTCCATTACACTCCCTTTAGTTGGTTCATTGTAACTCAGGGAAACATTTGACACCATTCAGTGACACTGACTTTAATAGACCCGGTCCGGTGTGTGAGCACTACACTCAAGCAAGATGGATGACTACATTTTTTGTTAGGTAATTTTGTGACCATAGAGAGGTACATAAATGTAAAGGGTTCGCCAGGGTATAGTACAGCTAAACGGAAACAAATCCAATTTCAGCAGTAATTGGATAAGTTTAATTAAGTCTTGGCACTGTCTAGGAGTCAGAGATGCTCAAACAGAAAACAATAAATTTTTTATGGTGCTGCATATGAAATCAACCATTCATTTCCAATGCAAATATATGAAATTCTTTTTTAATTACAATTTTGATTATTGCACCTCTAGCAGAAATCAACCTGTGCCTCAGTGCAATTATTGCAGTTATCTAATGTGAAAAGAGCTAAATCTTTTTAATCCATTTAAATGTCTCATTTAAATGCACAGTAGATTAGCTAAATAATGTCTGAATAAAGTTAATGCACTCATTCATTAAAGCACTCTAAAAGTTTGTTATTCGGCAAAAGATTTAAGTTTGAGGCAGTTAACATATATTAAATGAAATATCTTTCCTAAAATTGCAGTGGGTTTAAAAAGTATTAAGCTACATAAATATATGGATTTCATATTAGATAGAAAAACATAACCTTGTGCATTTGATGGTTTTTGTAATGACTTTTAATCAACTACTGTCCATTTTTAGTGGATGCAAGTCGGTTTTATTTTTCATCCGCCATTACTCCAGGCTTTAGTGTCTTATGATTTGTGAAAATTGTTTCTACACCATTTTTTTT
>NW_015508058.1:17872-29548 GCF_001515645.1 Sinocyclocheilus grahami | reverse complement strand
GTCAACCTGCAGGATGAAGACCTCTGGACTGCCCTGCATGTGGCCTGTGCCTGCGATCACGCAGATATGGTGCTGCTGCTGCTACTGGTGAGAAATACACCACAAACACAGACACCAAATCAAAATGTGAGTTTTGTATCTTTTAGTACATTAGGATCATCTGTATGCTAGTGTACTTAATAACTGACGGATTTCACTTCTAGTATAGCAGTCGCTCTTCTGGAAATCTGTGGCAAAAATATTAATTTAAATTGCAATTAGGGAAATACGAAATCTAAAATATGCTGTAGCTAACAGGTTTCTCTAAGTATTGCAGACGTTGTGGGCCAACACTGGAAAGAAATCTGCACTTGTCAAGTGTTTTAATGGGGTTTTCAGGAGAAGTCTTGTTATTTCTTTTCAACTGTGTCTTCCGTGACAACTCTCTTTAATATGATTAAAAGTTTTGTGTGCTGAAGAATGAAGGAAAAAATAAAATGGAAGAGATGAAAAACATGACTGCTTGCCTCCCTGCACTCTTCCACCAGGGTATTGAGAATTTAATGAGCTCTTTGAGTCGACACACCATACCCCTGCTTTAATATGTGTGTGTGTTTCCAAGTGCATTTGAGTAACACAGATGTAGGGGAGGGAAGACATGTCCATCTTTCCTGACAGCCGTTGTAATTGGCAAGCACATCACCAATGAGCATGTGGAATAGAGTGGCAAGGATATTTATAAAAGTTTGTTTCTCTATGGAATAGGGCTGCACGATATTGGAAAAAAACTCACATTGCGATATTTTTTTTTCTGCGATTTTATATATTGCGATTTATGCAAAAAAAAATCTGATGACTTCAATAGCTCCATTTATAAAAAAAAATCAGTGTGATTGGGGTGATTTTGTAGGCGAGTAAATCAGCATAGGAAATAAACAAATTACAAGCATAGATAAATGACAGAACAAAGATACAAATGAAATAAGCAGTGCTTTATATTTTTCAGGTAAGTCAAACAGTATTCAGGTACAGAAATTGAATAATCCAATGTAAAATAACACTGTGCATAGCCTTCACTATATAAATTAAATCGATTAAATATATGTTAAAGCTACAAAAGTGAGTTTTCTTTGTGTTTTGTTGTTTGATTAATGCTCATGACAGAGAAAGCAACAGGAACATTAAACTGCTGTAAACCAATATAGGCTACTGTTACACATCCATTTTCTTTCTCAATTGTTTCCCTTCACCTAAGCCATAAGCATCTGCGTTTACAAGGATACTTGCAGTGCACAGTAGTTCAGGCACAAATAGACGCAGAAGTGAACAGAATTCGATGTTCACGTGCATCTGCGTGGCTCTCTACACCGGACGCGAGTGGCGCGATGCGACAAAATACTATAGAACCTAATTTAATCAGTGATGCTGTGTGACTGTCTACACTGAATGCGGCGCGGCACGACAAATCCCCGACAGTAAACTGATGCCTCATTTATGATGTACTGACACAAAGTTCAAATGATATGCAACGGTCGCTTTGTCGAGTCCAGACTTTGGGGCCGTTCACATGTCGCGCCTATCAGTATAAATATAACGATTAGTAGCCTAGACATCGCACATACTGCGATGTGACTATCGCGGATGAGCACATAGCGATATCGATGTTGAAACGATATATCGTGTAGCCCTACTATGGAAGAAAAGCCACTTATGCAGATTTCGAACAGCATGAAGGTGAGTGAATCATGACTAAACCTTTAAAGTCACATGTGTGTTGAGTTCCAGTCAGAGATTGGTTGCACATACCTCATGTTTCAAATATATCATTGCAGATTTTCTCTTTGACACAGTCACTTATGGCTTCTTGACTGTTAGGTCTGGGACATGCATTTTTCTGTAAAGCTGCTTTGAAACAATATGTGTTATGAAAAGTGCTATAGAAATAAATGTGAATTGAATTGAACATGCACGTCTCTCCTGCAGGAGGAATCCAACTAAGACTTAGAGTAAAGTTCTGTCATATGTCTTACATGCCGGATCAGTTGAGCGTAATCCTCCACAGTGCTGCCAGATTCAGGCAGGATCAGGATTTCCCTGCGTCTTTAGACAGGCGGTGTTCAGTCAGCGTGCAGTCATGTCAGTTCACTGCCTTTACCACAAACAAACACAGCAAATCCTCCAATATTAAACACAGGCGATTTAACTTACCCTGATAGAATGTCTTGAGTGTTCCTGTAACAGAAGGATTTTTAAAATGGATAAATATGCATTGTTTCTTAAAGGGTTAGTTTACCTAAAAATGTGAATTATGTAATTTATTACTTGCCTCATGTTGTTCCAAACCCCTAAGACCTTCATTCATCTTCGAAACACAAATTAAGATATTTTTGATGAAATCCAAGAGCTTTCTGACCCTGTATAGACAGCAAGGTAACTATCAAGTTCAAGGCCCAGCAACCTTGTACGGACTTTGTTAAAATAGTTCATGTGACATCTGTAGTATAACTGTAATTTTATGACGCTCTGAGAATACTTTTGTGCGCTAAGAAAACAAAAATAATTACTTTATTCAATGTTTTCTTTTCTTCCGGGTCAGACCGTCACCATTCATGAGAGTACCACGATGCATGCACTTTGCCTTGTTTACAAGCAGATAAATGCACAGGATCTAAAATATGAATAGTTAATTATAACTAGTTATGGTTAGTTATTCATATTTCCTGTCATGAGCTGATTCGTTACACTACCTTTCTGTGTCTTGAACGTGGTAGTTATGCTGCTGTCTATGCAGGGTCAGAAAGCTCTCGGAATTCATCAAAAAATATCTTCATTTGTGTTTCGAAGATGAATGAAGGTCTTAGGGGTTTGGAACGACATGAGAGCGGGTAATTAATTACATAATTTTCATTTTTGGGTGAACTATCCCTTAAATCTTCACTTTAATTTTCTTAAGTCGACTTAAAATACCATATACAACCCTTTTTACATTTATATTTACATTTAGTCATTTAGCAGATGCTTTTATCCAAAGCGACTTACAAATGAGGACGATGGAAGCAATCGAAATCAACAAAAGAGCAATGATATGCGAGTGCTATGACAAGTCTCAGTTAGCTTAATGCAGTACACGTAGCGAGTTTTTTTAAAATTATATAATAAAAAGAAAACCGATAGAATAGAAAAAGAATGGAGCAAGATATTGTTTGCTTTTTGTTCATTGTATAATAAATAAAAAGAAACCAAATAGAATACAAAAAGAATAGAGAAGCTAGTGTTAGTTTTTTTTTTAAAGAAAGCAAGCAGTTAGTAAATGAATAGAGTGTAAGGCCCTCCAGCAACAAGAGGATAAAATCACTGTTTTTGAAGTAAACTCACTCTAAAATGAGAAACGCACAGAAGCAACTTTCATCTCGCTCTCTCTCTCGAATTGGTAATATTTCAGAAAAGGGTTTAGCAATTTATAATTATTGGGGGTACTAGCCCTCTTCAATGTCTATGGTGGTTAATTATTATCGCCCTGATCAGACATGAAAATAGCCTATGTTGTGGCACTATCTTGCAGTCAGTAATGATATGACGTTAGCAAACTTTAGCGATTTTTTGCAAACATTTGTTTGAGTAACATGACCGTAAATATGAACTCACAATTGTACGATGAATGTAACATAAAACAAATGATTACTTTTCGTTAAAATCTTTATTAATGCCAAAAATGCTTACATTTATGTGTCTTTTTGTTCGCTCGGGCAGCCATGTTGCCACTGAAGCCGGTTTACGCTGAGATAATTCATACCCCTTCGTTTGAAGTGTGGTCCCTAAAAATCTTAATTTGAAGGGCTGTCTGGCCCTACCCCTCCAACCAAAAGAGAATCGAGACACCCCTACCCCTTCACGTGATGGCGCGAAACGGAGGGGTAGGGAAAAGGGGAAGGGCTAAGGGGTAGAATTGGGATTGGGCCTAAATCTAAAAGGGGCAAGTTTTTTTTTTTTTTAAGAATAGAATTAGAATAGAGAGTGCTAGAGTTAGAGGGTCAAATAAAGATGGAAGAGATGTGTTTTTAGCCGATTCTTGAAGATGGCTAAGGACAAGGCGCTGCATGTAAAAGTTTAAATTCTTTCTTTTACCACGCCACTCATGTGCGAGGCGCTGCAAAAGACGCGAGCTCAACACTCGTATAGCACCGACTACACACGTGGTAGTATGGATTAAAAAAAATGAAATAACCGACATGGGAAAATTAAGCCGGTTAGAGGTTCTGAACATTTTGACAATGATGAATTGACTGGAAACTTCAGTGATTACGATCTCAACTGTTCAAATGCAATTAATGCCTCATTACATATACATATACTTGTATAGTACTCACATTTTGAGTAGAAATGTAGTTTTCAATGTTTTCAGTTTTACATGTGTCTGTACAGTTATAGTTTGATTGACAACCTTAAGCCTGACTGACATCTCATTATTTGATCAGCTGTGTGTCAGAAATTGTGAATTAACGCAGCTTTCTGTTTGGTTCTGGAATTTTATTGAGATAAGAATATCTCCGTATTACTTTTCAGCAGTCTTGCTGTGTCTTTTGCTCCATTTAACGTCAGCATAAATTAACTATGTATTATAAACGAACATAAATGAACAACATATAAGTTAGTTTTATATATATATATAAATATATATAATTTTATATATATATTTATAAATAATTATGGTAACACTTTAGAATAGGGAACACTTATTTCCATCCATCCATCCATCCATCCATCCATCCATCCATCCATCCATCCATCCATCCATCCATCCATCCATCCATCCATCCATCCATCCATCCATCCATCCATCCATCCATCCATCCATCCATCCATCCATCCATCCATCCATCCATCCATCCATCCATCCATCCATCCATCCATCCATCCATCCATCCATCCATCCATCCATCCATCCATCCATCCATCCATCCATCCATCCATCCATCCATCCATCCATCCATCCATCCATCCATCCATCCATCCATCCATCCATCCATCCATCCATCCATCCATCCATCCATCCATCCATCCATCCATCCATCCATCCATCCATCCATCCATCCATCCATCCATCCATCCATCCATCCATCCATCCATCCATCCATCCATCCATCCATCCATCCATCCATCCATCCATCCATCCATCCATCCATCCATCCATCCATCCATCCATCCATCCATCCATCCATCCATCCATCCATCCATCCATCCATCCATCCATCCATCCATCCATCCATCCATCCATCCATCCATCCATCCATCCATCCATCCATCCATCCATCCATCCATCCATCCATCCATCCATCCATCCATCCATCCATCCATCCATCCATCCATCCATCCATCCATCCATCCATCCATCCATCCATCCATCCATCCATCCATCCATCCATCCATCCATCCATCCATCCATCCATCCATCCATCCATCCATCCATCCATCCATCCATCCATCCATCCATCCATCCATCCATCCATCCATCCATCCATCCATCCATCCATCCATCCATCCATCCATCCATCCATCCATCCATCCATCCATCCATCCATCCATCCATCCATCCATCCATCCATCCATCCATCCATCCATCCATCCATCCATCCATCCATCCATCCATCCATCCATCCATCCATCCATCCATCCATCCATCCATCCATCCATCCATCCATCCATCCATCCATCCATCCATCCATCCATCCATCCATCCATCCATCCATCCATCCATCCATCCATCCATCCATCCATCCATCCATCCATCCATCCATCCATCCATCCATCCATCCATCCATCCATCCATCCATCCATCCATCCATCCATCCATCCATCCATCCATCCATCCATCCATCCATCCATCCATCCATCCATCCATCCATCCATCCATCCATCCATCCATCCATCCATCCATCCATCCATCCATCCATCCATCCATCCATCCATCCATCCATCCATCCATCCATCCATCCATCCATCCATCCATCCATCCATCCATCCATCCATCCATCCATCCATCCATCCATCCATCCATCCATCCATCCATCCATCCATCCATCCATCCATCCATCCATCCATCCATCCATCCATCCATCCATCCATCCATCCATCCATCCATCCATCCATCCATCCATCCATCCATCCATCCATCCATCCATCCATCCATCCATCCATCCATCCATCCATCCATCCATCCATCCATCCATCCATCCATCCATCCATCCATCCATCCATCCATCCATCCATCCATCCATCCGGGGAACTTGAATTTGCATAAATTAACTATGTATTATAAACGAACATAAATGAACAACATATAAGTTAGTTTTATATATATATAAATATATATAATTTTATATATATATTTATAAATAATTATGGTAACACTTTAGAATAGGGAACACTTATTCACTTTTAACTCAATAAACGTCTGACTTGCTGCTTATTAATATTTAATAAGTTGTTAAGTTAGGTAGGTATGGAGTCAGATTAAAGGATCTAGAATAAAGTCATGCAGAATAAGGCATCAATATGTGCTTTATAAGTACTAATAAACAGCCAATGTGCTAGTAATATGCATGCTAATAAGCAACTAGTTAATGGTGAGAATAGGTCCTTAAAATAAAGTGTTACCATAATTATTAACCTAGAATATTAAATAAATCTATCTATCATGAAAATGTCACATTGCAAAAAAAAAATAAAGGAGTGGGAGTCATTTTCATTATATTTTCATTACGCAAAATATAATAAGTTGTTTCTTTCTTTTGACTTTTGGGGTGCAATTTGACAGGAGTGTGTTCTTGCCAGGTTTCTGAAGCTTGACGCCACATTTCCTTCACTAATATGCTGGTTTTATAATGCAAACTGTTTTATATTTCAGTTTTTTTGTTTGTTTTTTTTTGGTCTCATGTTGTGCTGTTTTGTCTTTGCTGTTAATGCTCTTATCTCTCCTGTGCAATATGCAGTGCTTTAGGTCAGAATCTCCCACACACACTCAGACTTCAGGCTAGCATTATCTCTCTCTGTCTGCCTCTGCCTGTGCCTCTCTCTCTTTCCTTCCTCCATATTTTACTGCATCCTGCTTCCAAAAGTGGACCATAACGACCTATTTTTATTTTTTTTGGGTTAGTCAGAGTCAGGATTTAGGAGGTACTATGTTAGGCTGCCAATCAGATTACTTCCTGAAGAAACAAACCTATATTAAATTGACGTCATGGGGAAAAAAAAGGATTTTCCTTGCTGCTTTTCCAACTAAACAGACATGCTTTATAATGCATAGTTTTTTATTTACTTGTAGTATTTGGAAAAATACCTTCAGTTATGGGTAATTTTCCATCAGTTACCTATGTATTTCATGTAGATTTTGTCAGTTTTCTGGATGTCACACCTAACACAGGATGTGCTTTTAATCAACTATAGTCGTATTTTATGTTCAGTCGTGATTCAATTGTAGGGCCCTATGATCTCTGCGATACCGAAAACGCAGACGAAATCATGGAATCTAGTCATAAAAATGAATTTACTGTATAATGTGGAATGTTCACAACAACCTGGCAAAATAAAGGTTTGGTTTAACATGAAGAAACTGTGACAGAAATATACTAATTAATGTAATGATAGGATTACTACTACTAATAAAATTATTAATATTTATTCATATTTACCAGAAAAATTCTTTACCAGAACTTACCAGTAAATTCATCTGGTAAATACCAGAAAAATGTAAATGCACAGTATTTCTGATAAAAAAGCCCATAATAATAATATATATATTTTTTTTATAAAATCAATTAATTAGAGGTGCTTCAGACTATTAAAGGGGTCCTATTATGCTTTTTCACTTTTTCAACTTTAGTTAGTCTGTAATGTTGCTGTTTGAGCATAAAAAAGATCTGCAAAGTTACAAAGATCAAAGTCCACTTAAAAAGGGGAGATTTTGTTTAACAGAAATCACTTTTCACAAACTACAACAAACGACTCGTTTGGACTACAACGCATATTTTCCGGGATTTGTGATATCACAAATATCGACGAATGGGACGAGACCTGGTTGAGCTGCACTAGAGAAGGCAACGAGTGTTATCACTATGTCGGAGACACGCTAGCTTTCCCAAGGCAGACGAACTTAGAGTGGTTACAATCATCCGGGTTTAAATCGCGCTCAAATTGATTTGATTTTGAAGCAATATTTACACTGAAGCTTGCAGGCGGCTATGGTAAGGGGCATGACATTTCCCGACCAGGCGCCGAGTGCTGCCAATCACAACACACACTGGCCCAGCTAACCAATCACAGCACATTTCGTATTTCAGAAGGCGGGCCTTCATTTGATACAGGAACTATTCGAGCCGTTTGTGCCAGACTGGGGAGTGAGGTGTTGTAATAATGTTTTCAGTTCGAAAACTGAATTTGAGGAACGTAAAAACATATTTCATAGGGCCGAAAAAAATATTTTTGTTAAACTCTTTAATAAATTGCTGATGAATTGAAAAATTTAAATGGAAAATTCAGAAAAAATAAACTGAAAAAAAAAAGAAAACTTTTTTTTTTTTATTGGGCCCTACAATTGTTCTCCCCATTCTATTTAAACCATAAACGCGAACTACGATGCTAAAAAGTTCAGTCAGAAAGCTTAATGGTATTGACATCACATAAACATATCAATGTCCGCATTTTCATATCAACATCAAGTCAGTCACATTAGTGACATTTCACAAGCAAAATTGTCCATTGTCTGTTGTCAATAGTATAGCAATGTTTGAAGCACAGCGAACACAGAAGTCACTTTCAAAACTTTTGTTCATGAATCTGAGTGGCCAAACTCAACCCGTTGCAAAATCTGTGGTGAAATCTTTCACATAACTTGATTTTGAATCTTTTGAATGACTGAATTTTCAGTAGCACTTTATTTGACCTAACCCTACCCTATGTAGTTACCTTATATTACCAGTACTTTCTTAGGTAGGTACACTGTAAGTACATGTAAGTTCACCTACTGTAAAATAAAGTGCAAACAAATTTTCTGTGAAAATTCACAAAACAGTAAATGTCACTGCATCTTTACACATTTCACATGTGGTTAGAAACGTAGTTCAATCATAAGGGAGTTAATTTGCTTGTTTCCTGTGTAGATGGGTTGTAAGGGTCAGTGAGAGGGTAAAAAGTTGTCGTAATTAAGCTGGAAAGTGGAAAAGGCGGAAAGTTTACAATGCAAGAATCCTTAAGTAGTTTTAAAAAGGTAAAAGGGGTTGAACGATGAATCCACGTCAGTGAACCATGCAGGTGCTCTGAAGTTTGCCATATTAGTTGGAAAGTGAACTGCATTCTCATTTACTTTCATTGCTATTAGCCTATTATCATAACAGATTAAATTTAACAAAGGCAATTAAGCCTGTGCTCAAGGCCCTGTAATGGGACGCAGGCAGCCATCATCATGTAGATTAGATGTAATTATGTTACGTGATTGTCCTTGTTTCCTGGTGCGGTCAGAGGAAGGAGTCACTGTTGTTTTTCACTTTACTCGAGAGGAAGTTTCATCTGTTTCTCCTTTGTTGACATGATTCGGCGTTTCTGTCTCTGCAGTCCTCTGTACTGTCAGGTTCAGTTACTGTGGCCTTTGAAGCACACCTGAGCTGAACTCAACTAACTGTGTGTGTGTGTGTGTGTGTGTGTGTGTGCGCGCAGATTCCTCGGCTTTTCCTTGTGACCTTGCTTGCACCACAATGTCTCTAAATGAAAGTGAATGAAAAAGGAAGTGATGGGGAGAAAGGATCAATAGGCAACATGTCGAACACACGTCTCTAGCACCGCTGTATGTTAGCACTTATCCCATGAAAGACTGCTAATAATTTGAAAGTATTTCTGTCAGGGTAAATGAATAACTATTGTTATTCATCATAATACAAGATTGGTAGAAAGAGTCCTGGAGGTCGTAAGGAAGTTATTTCCCTTAACCAGGAAATTAACGTTCTTAGAATTGACAAGACAGTTGACCCTGAGAGGTCAGCTAAATATCTACAGCGAATCTAAAATATTCATAATTAATTATAACTAGTTATGATTAATTATTCATATTTCCCATGGGCTGATTCGTTACACTCTTGACTTACTGTTTTTATTTGAGCAAATCCATAGATTAGGTTTAGAAATTCCATGCATGGATACACTTCGAAAATAATTGCGGTCATAAAATACTGTAAAATCTAACAGCAAAACATTTCCATTAAATACATGCAACCAGCTAACAGAGTGTCAACTAGAAATATTTAGTAAATTAGTATAAAACATTGCCAACAACACCACTGCATTATATAAAATCAAGCTGGCAGGTTTATATATATATAAAAAAATAAAACATTGCCAACAACACATCGCTGCATTATATAAAATCAAGCTTGCAGGTTTATAAAAATAAAAAAAGTAGTGCAGTATAGGATTGTGTAACCTGAGGAAGACGCTTATACATGCTTATACATGAAGAAACAAGGAACAACTTGTGATACCAGGACACATTCTATGAATTGGTTTGAGGTGCCTGAACAAATGCAAAGCTGAACCAAAGGATGAAGTGCAGAGGAAACAACTTAACATTTTGGTTGAATAAGACAATTACTGCTTGTTCAACAGCCTTGCTCTCAGTTCTTTGACTTTTGGAGTTTCTTCAGCTGTATCTATATCAATGTTGTACATAGTAGTCTGCAAACATGTGTATAGGCTGGACAGAGCATTATGATCATTCACACTGAAAAACTAAATTGGACTTGCTCAGTCAAAAGTACCCAAGGATGTACATGACTGACAAGGCAAAACTTTTCTGTCCAAGACAATGTAAAATGTGGAAACCTGTGCTTTTGAAGACCCTGAAGCAAGAAGATATGGTTGAGGGTTTCCATTAGTGGTCAGGAGATGATCATCAAGACTTTGGCATGACTGAAACACAACACAAATGTCCCTTTATAAACAATTTGTTTAAACATAGGCATACAGGCTGGACAGAGCATTATGATCATTCACACTGAAAACAAAATTGGACTTGCTCAGTCAAAAGTACCCAAGGATGTACATGACTGACAAGGCAAAACTCTTCTGTCCAAGACAATGTAAAATGTGGAAACCTGTGCTTTCGAAGACCCTGAAGCAAGAAGATATGGTTGAGGGTTTCCTTTAGTGGTCAGGAGATGATCATCAAGACTTTGGCATGACTGAAACACAACACAAATGTCCCTTTATAAACAATTTGTTTAAACATAGGCATTACCTACAATATTCGGAATAGGATAGAGCTGTCTTAACAAACCTTATGAAATTTCACCAGATGATATGTTGCCTCTCCAACACTGATCTTCTTGGGCTGCTTTCTTCCAGCTGATTGTGGAGTAAGAAGATCCAGCAGGACAAGTAGAGAAGCCATGTCACTGTCCCATTCTGGAGTCAGAAAATAACAGTAGTTATTTCAAACTAGTCTGTTTATGGCATCTCTAAGTTACCCCTGTGTATTGTGCATCATAATATCTTAAAATTACGAACTATTAGTGGGGTTGTTATTATAGTTGTGCTGGAGAGCAAACAATTTTTAAATTTCATACTTACTGCGCATGCCCAAAGCCAAGGGAACTGTTACTCTTACTATGTTCTTACACCCATCATTTTTTTTTATGTAAATAGTTATGAACA
>NW_015508058.1:0-17197 GCF_001515645.1 Sinocyclocheilus grahami | reverse complement strand
GTCAGCAAAACTATCATATGTTCCAAGGTGGATATTCCCAGGGTCAGACAAAATTATCATATTACATTTAACTCTGCTTACCACAAGTAGTGAGAGTAACAACATCTGTCTGATTTGAGGAGGCACCAAACTTGGTCAGGTCTGAGAAGTCAGCAGAGTTCTTGGATGTTTCAGCAAACAGAAGTTCTGAAATACACACATTTTGTCTCTGAGTCAAGATACAAACTCTCAAAATATCTATAAAACAAATAAAATATTCTTAAATGTCCTACCATCATCAGTGTGGATGATAAAACGCATTTTGTTGGTTGTTGCAAGTTCTGGAAAGACATCCTCATCCACCTCTATGCAATGGTCATCTGTGACTTTCAATCTTGTATTCTTTGGTATCAGAAACTTCTGCTGGACAACACAATAACATCAACATGTTATTTTCAAAATAAATTACAAAATCACTGCTACTTACTCTTTATTAACTGAATACTAAACATATAACTCACCTGTACTGAGAAAATCTGAGAAACAAACATCTTCCAGTTTTACATACTTCTTCCCTCCACGTTGCACTTTTATCAAAATCGTGACCTGACATTAAAGAGAAAAAATGTAATTTAAGATAACAGCTAATGTTAGTGTGATTGAGAATGCAAAAAAAAAATGTTTAAGCTGAAAACCACGCGCTCTCATGTCACGACTAAAACGTATTTATCAGCTGTTACAATTCAAAACATTGCAGGCCTACACTTTCACAGCTCAACTATAGCCAGGGTAGACACTGCAGTTTAGTAACCACGTATGTAAAACATAAGGCTATCTGACAGACATAAGGCTGCATTACTGGATAAAAGAAACTACCTCGTCGGCATTAGTTTATGGAAGCTGAATATGATGTTTCTTGAGCTGAGTCACTACTTTAATTTGATGGCAAAACACTCATTTTCAGGAACACGGAGAATGGAAAAACGGTTAACTAATGTTGGCTCCTTCACATCGAAAAAAAAAAAGCCCGCACAAAACATGCTCGGAAAAACGGAGAAAATATGAGTTACGTTCAGCACCAAGTTCGCCACGATCATTGACGTTAGTACACAGTATAACGTAACAGCTACGACAAAACGTGTTTCTGTCAGAAAATATCGAACATTTTTGAAAGTTCAAAATACGCTTTTACCTACCTCACGATGAAGTACAAGTCCTTTGTGCTGCAGAACCAGGGTCGTGCCGTGGCGCACTTCTCAACATTTAACTCCAGATGTGGTGTTAAAACACGCTCCTGAACACCAATTAATGAACTCCAAAATAAAACACAGCCAGGGAGTATCCCATAACACATGCTGTAGTCAGAGTTAAAAAATAAACTCCAGAAATCTAACTCTTTCACTCTTTTTTTGCCTAACTCCTGATTTTTCAACTGCAGAAATTTGCTGTGTATGACCCAATTTATTGTGTTTTACACACTATTTATGACACAATTTATAGTTGCTGTCTAACCTATGATGATCAATCTTTTAGTTACTGCTGTTACTCTCAGCAGGCGTGGATTAACGCACAGGTTTGCGTAGGCTGCAGCCTAGGGGGGCCCCACGTGTGCAGGGGCCCCGGATTGGCCAGACTATTTTTTATAGTTATAGTTGCTAGACAGCATAGCGGCAAAATTTCTGAACGAAAGTACGATAGCGGAGCACAAAAGCGGAAAATACGAAGGTTAAAAGAACAACATGAACAAGATATACTGAAAAATGGATTAACTTGATAAAGCAAGTCCCCTTTTCCATATCGTGTTTGCGCACGCAAGACAGACGTGCTCTTCATTCGTCTCACTTCGCAATGATAAAAATAATCAGCGGCATCATGCAAATCATTTTTGTGTTTATTATAGTGCAAATAAACCGTGTTCAAATACTGAACTCATATTAGTTTAAATATTATTACAATTAAAAAATTAGCACGTTAACGCAGACGATTAATTGTTTCAGTGTAACGTGTTAAATATTTAACGCCGTTAATGCAGGGGTGGGGCTAGTGTTGGCCACTCCACTCACAACTGCTGCTTCTGTCTCTTTTTTTTTTCTTGACAAGAAGTCCATTTATTTAGTCGCAGAATGTCTTTACAACCACATCAGATGATAGACTTTTAAGACGCCATCTCCACTTCACATCAATGCCAGACGAGAGTCAAACGAGCGCGGAAACTGTACTGTGCTCGTAGCGCGTATTCTGTAGCCTGTATCATTTCATATCAAAACGCGAAATAATGTCGTGGTCCGTTAAGTCATGAAGTTACCAAAAAGGTGATTAAAGCTGCCTTAAAAACTGTGTATGTATGTAATATGTTATATATGTGTCACATTTAAGAACATGTCTCTGAAATGGTTTTCCAAACTCTCCTGGAGCAGCCCAGCACCGTCTCACTCATCTAACACACCCGATTCAACTCGTCAGATCATTAGTATTGGTATCTCTATATTTTTATTACCATATAGTTTTTTTGTTGTTGTCTATTCTCTTTATTATTAGTGTTATATTTCATTTTGTTACCTTCAGTTATGTGTATGTCTGCAAGCTCCTGTCACCAAGACAAATTCCTTATGTGTGTAAACACACTTGGCAAATTCTGATTCTGATTTATATTAATTTAGTTTTCACATGTTGAGGATTTATGCAAATCTATGTGTGTGTTGGTTGTTTAGTATTCAGGACTCTCAAAGTGTCACAGAGGACACGGTGCAGTTTGTCGATTAGAGGAGGTGATGCTGACATCTTCATCAGCTCTTCTCTCAGTGAGAGAGGTCCTTATCAGACCACCATCTCCTTCACACTGACCCCGCCTAATCAATTCACACACACAATAACAGTTCCACGCCAGACGGATCGATGGATCTCCACCAATACAAACACTCACACACACCCCATGTCCTCATGTGTCCCCAGTGAGTTGGATTGCATCAGGACTGTTGTGATTCCTGCGGCGTGAGATCTCAGGGAGGAGGTCATGACACGCTCCTGTGGCACACTGTCAGATCCGTCAGCGCTCTCTGGAGCTTTGAGTGTGTTTTGTGGGGGTGTGTCCCAAAAAGTCATCGCTCATAAATTCAGACAAAGGAGCTGCTGATTGTTAATGTTAATTAATACATTCATTAACCTACCGCTAACCTCAGTGCATGATTGACACAACCTCCACAGCCTGAATGTGCCGATGGCTGGATTTAAAGTGCATGCTGGGAAAAGAGACAATAAGCTGCAGATTTGTCACAATGCCTTTGTGCTCCAGCCAGTCAGATGGAGACGTGCCATTTGCAGCTTTAATTACACACAGGCCATTATGAGAAATAGTTGTAAATTTCATGCAGTGATTTGCTGAAGTTTGGCTTTGTATTTTAAATGTTATGCCTTCCTCCTCTGTCTTAGCTTAGTGCATTAATAATTTAATATTAATAATAATATATTTTTTTGCACACTGCTAATAAAGCATGTCTTAGCTTTTACCTGCATTAGTGACACTTACATTTATGTATTTAAGACATTTAACAGACCTGTAGTTACATGTATTTTTAATGCATTTCTTATTGAAATTTGGAACACAAGTTTGGAACACATTAAATAACCAATAGCCTTAAGTTTCTTTCAAAGATTGGTCAAAATTGGATATGCTCTTGAATAAGGAATATTTTTGTTCAGTTTTCCCAGTAGAATAAGACCATCCATCTATCTATCTATCTATCTTTTTTAAATTTTGCAGTGCAATGTGATCTGGACATTTTTTGTGTGATTCCCTTAATGTCAATATAACAACTGTTACAGTATCTGAGTGGTACAGTAGTTTTGTTTCTTGACTTTTTTGTCTTATATGTCATCTAGTTTATTTGATGACCCCTGTCTAGTTTTTCTGATTGTGTTCATGTAACGAAGTAGCTATTCATGTGTAACCCTGCGTCATGCTTTTCTGCTCATCCAGAGTCTTATCACAGTCTGGAGTCTCTAGAGACCAGACACTCATAAATCACATCACCCGCTGCCACCCAGACACTCGACACTGAACCGGAGACCCTATTAACCTGCTCCTATCTTAATGAGTTAGTTAACGCACTATTTTCTGTTAATGTAGCTCATCCTTGAGCTCGGGTGCCTGGGGAATGCTGGGAAAGTGTGATAATTGGCTGTAGTTTATCATCGATTGCAGACTGATGAATGGGGCAAGAGGGACTCCATTTGTTTATGTCTTGTTTTGCTTTATCTCACTGCCATCTTCCCCTCCTCCTCTCCTCTCCATCTCACCTCGTCTGAAGGCTGGAGTCAACGTGCTCCTGCAGGATGTGAACGGGAACATTCCACTCGACTACGCCACAGAGGGCACGGAAACCAGCTACATCCTCATCAGACACCTGGAGGAGAATAGTAGGATCCTTCATTCATTTAGTTCTTTATTTATCAGTTTTATATGACTACATAAAAAACGTGTACTACCATTTACAAGTTTGGGGTCAATTGTGATTGATTGATTGATTATTATTATTATTTTTTAATAATATGCTTATTTCACTAAAGCTGCATTTATTTGATCAAAAATGCAGTAAAAACTGTAGTATTGTGAAATATCCTGTTTCCTGTGAGGCAAAGCTGAATTTTCAGCATCATTACTCCAGTGTTTAGTGTCACATGGTCCTTCAGAAATTATTGTAATATGATGATTTGCTGCATAGGAAATATTATTGTCATTTATGCTGCTTAATATATTTGTTATACACTTTTTACAAAATAAAAATATTTTGTAACATTAAAAATGTCTTTACTTTTTTGATCAATGTAATGCAGTCTTGCTCAATCAATCAATCAATCAATCAATCAATCAATCAATCAGACAGACCCCAGATTTACCTTTTTTTCCTCAAAAAATTTAATTTAATTAAATGTTTCATTTTTAGATGGTAGAACACTTCTGCTCTGTGTGGATTTTTGTAGATTTTTTTTTGTAAAATAGATTGAAACTGCAGCAGCTCTTTTTCATCTTGTCTTGTGTAGGACACATTCTGGTATAGATTTTTGTGTGACACCGTGTTTCCCATTGCTCACATGTGTACACAACAAAGCAGTCCTGCCAACTGATATCCCAGTGTTTCTCAACCCTAGTCCTGGGCGCCCCCCAACACTGCACATTTTGTATGTCTCCCTTATCTGACACCCATTTCAGGTCCTGGAGTTTCCTTTAATGAGCTAATGAGTTGAATCAGGTGTGTTTGATTAGGAAGACACACAAAATGTGCAGTGCTGGGGGGCGCCCAGGACCAGGGTTGAGAAACACTGTGATAAACGCTCAAATATATTTCTAGCGACTGAATTGTATATACAGTCCTACCATTCAGCCATGTCGTTGTTAACGGTCATCCGTTCTGTCAGCTCACATGCTGGATTCAGTAAGAGTTACTTTAGCCTGCGAATCAATCAGTGAGATCCAACGAAACAGACACACTTCTCTGGGCTGCTGTCACTAAGCTCGTTTATCATTACAGTCAAGACTCTCACCATCTCAGAAGGGCCTACTCCACATCTTCTGTTGTGTAATTGAGCACTATTTGCAAGTGGAGATGATTTGTTGCCTCAGACATTTGAAACACATCATCCAGTTGAGACAAAATGAGGACACAGAGAGAGATCCCATCTTGTCTGATCCCGTACATAAGAGCTCTGTCATGTGACTTCTGTCCTGAACTCCTCCTGTCCATCATCTGCTTTTCACTTGTTCACTTGTCTTGATGTTTGTCAGGAGTGGACATGAGCTCTATGCACCAGATGAAGACCCAGCGCTCATCCACCATGTTGTCTGACGTGAGGCAGCTGGTCAGCAGCGGGGGCAGTGTCAATCAACAAAATGATGACGGGGTCACGCTGGTGAGAAAATACATCAATCCCAAAATGTGTAACGGTTGGCTGATCTCTAAATATAGCACAGTCTGTGTAATGTGTTCAGATGGTGATTTGAATCGGAAGGCTTTTGGCTAAATGGAGCAACACGTGTGACGTGTGTGTCTGTGTTTGCAGCTACACATCGCCAGTGCCAATGGTTATAAGGAGGTGGTGTCCGTGCTGCTGGAGAGTGGGGCAGAAGTCCAGGTGTCTGACAACAGTTTCTGGACACCATTACATCTGGCTGCCAAATATGGGCAGGTACATATCAGTGTTAATTTTGACAGGCATTTTTGATTTAGTCTTGGTCTTTATCTTGAGACGAAAATGCTTAATAGTCTTAGTCACATTTTAGTAATTTGAGTCTTTCAAAGTTTTAGTTGATGAAAAGTCATTGCATTTTTGTCAACTTTTAGTCAAAATGTAGTTACCAACATTTATTTTGGTAGCTATTTTATATGTAGTCTTCAAACAAAAATAGTCATTAATTCTTCTCTCTTTAGACCAAATCAATTAAGCTTATGATAAATTTGAATCAAGGATTGAATTTGGAAAAACTTGAATAAATGATAACAATTTTCATTTTTGGGTGAACTATCCCTTTAACAATAGTGAAAAGGGAGCAACTTATAAAACATATAGTTGTTCATATATAATATATATATGTTATACTTTTTGAAAAAGCAGAATAAGACAATAAGACAAATACGAAAGAGATACAAATTAAACTCATTTTTCAGATTCAGTAGGTTTACTTAACATATTTATTTAACGTCTTTTGTTGGTTAACATTAATGCCACTGTACTTAATCAGGAATGCTGTCCCTTTAAGACAGAAGGCATGCATGTAATACTGAGACAAGTTCAGTTTTCACCCACCTGTTTACGTTCACTTAATCCATAACCGACTGTATTTACGTGAGATGCTCTACACGATAGACATTTGGACTGCTGTGTGTGTATTTGAGCACTGAGAACTGATCGCGCGCTGTATATGAGAGCTGAAGAAGTGGAGAGTGCGCGAGAGAGAGCACTTCTATCAGCGTGATTCCGCCTATCCCGCCTTCACTAACTTTAAGTTAATCGACGACGAATTGTGACTCCCGGGAAAAATGGGACGTCTAGTCACCTTATCCCATTGTTTCAGATCGCTAGTTCACATTTTGGTAGCCTATCCATCCACTGCGGCTGCCATACTGAGACTAGATATGCAAATACCCCTTATCCGAATTGCAATCCAATGACAGGGACACACATTTTAAAGGACAAGACAGTAGCCTATAGAATTTATTTTGAATGTCCGGTAGTTCTCAAATAACATTATAGTCCCGTCTCGTCTTGTTAACAAAGATGCGGCATCAATTTCGTCATAGTTTTTTTCATCAGATATTAGTTTTAGCTCGTCTTAGTCACAGAAAAAATGTTTGTTTACGAATATATTTCGTCGTCGTCTTCGTTGACGAAATTAACACTGGTACATATCATTACATGGCATTACATATAATTTCATGATGGACACTGACTTTCGAAATCACAATTAAATATGGACTAAACCATATTTTGCAACTTTAGGCACATGATTGATAGAATAATATATGTATTTGTTTTCTTCAGGTATTTTAGAAATGTATTTACATGACAACCCTCTCTGTGCTAATTTAATTTAATTTAATTTAATTTAATTTAATTTAATTTAATTTAATTTAATTTAATTTAATTTAATTTAATTTAATTTAATTTAATTTAATTTAATTTAAAAGCACTGCTAATTAATATAATGTATTTGCATGGCAAACTGTCTTTTGCAGTAATTCTTCCTTTAATTAAACAAATCTAAAATAAATGCATATTACATTTCATTTGTAGTACTAATAAAAAACAACAACAACAACACGCAAATAAATGCATTATATTAATTTGAAGTGCTGTGAAAATAAAAAAAACTAGAAATTAAATTAAAAATACATTAATTTAATTTATATTCACGTGATATAGCACTACATATTAAATGTAAATAAATAAATTAAAATATTTTAAGTTAATTATTCAAAGTATTTACATGCCAAGCTATTTCTTGGAGTAATTCCGCCTTTAAAGATGTAAGTAAAATAAATACGTATTATGTTAATCCATAGTGTTAAAATAAAAGTTTTATTTTAATAGAATAAATAAATTCATATCATATTATTTTGAAGTGCTATACAAATAAACAAATGTATACAATAAAAATCATTTATTTATTTATTTGTTTGTTTTGTTTACTTCTGTAGCACTTGCCATCAAAAAGACTGCTGACCTGGACAAAACAAATGTTAGGGCTAATTTGAATTTGCATGAGTGTAATATGCTACATTTCATTTGTCTTTGAGTTTAGCCATTTTATCAGATTGCTGTTCACGGTCAGTGGAATGTATTGATATTAGAGTTATTCACGATGAATTCTAAAGTAAACAGAAATCATTCATGATCCAGCCTCATCTACAGAAGAAGTGTGTATAATGTTTTGTAATGAATCTTTGCAAATCGCCTTTCCTAATAATGTGCTAATTAGCAAGTTTCACGATGAATTCTAAAGTAAACAGAAATCATTCATGATCCAGCCTCATCTACAGAAGAAGTGTGTATAATGTTTTGTAATGAATCTTTGCAAATCGCCTTTCCTAATAATGTGCTAATTAGCAAGTTTCACGATGAATTCTAAAGTAAACAGAAATCATTCATGATCCAGCCTCATCTACAGAAGAAGTGTGTATAATGTTTTGTAATGAATCTTTGCAAATCGCCTTTCCTAATAATGTGCTAATTAGCAAGTTTCACGATGAATTCTAAAGTAAACAGAAATCATTCATGATCCAGCCTCATCTACAGAAGAAGTGTGTATAATGTTTTGTAATGAATCTTTGCAAATCGCCTTTCCTAATAATGTGCTAATTAGCAAGTTTCACGATGAATTCTAAAGTAAACAGAAATCATTCATGATCCAGCCTCATCTACAGAAGAAGTGTGTATAATGTTTTGTAATGAATCTTTGCAAATCGCCTTTCCTAATAATGTGCTAATTAGCAAGTTTCACGATGAATTCTAAAGTAAACAGAAATCATTCATGATCCAGCCTCATCTACAGAAGAAGTGTGTATAATGTTTTGTAATGAATCTTTGCAAATCGCCTTTCCTAATAATGTGCTAATTAGCAAGTTTCACGATGAATTCTAAAGTAAACAGAAATCATTCATGATCCAGCCTCATCTACAGAAGAAGTGTGTATAATGTTTTGTAATGAATCTTTGCAAATCGCCTTTCCTAATAATGTGCTAATTAGCAAGTTTCACGATGAATTCTAAAGTAAACAGAAATCATTCATGATCCAGCCTCATCTACAGAAGAAGTGTGTATAATGTTTTGTAATGAATCTTTGCAAATCGCCTTTCCTAATAATGTGCTAATTAGCAAGTTTCACGATGAATTCTAAAGTAAACAGAAATCATTCATGATCCAGCCTCATCTACAGAAGAAGTGTGTATAATGTTTTGTAATGAATCTTTGCAAATCGCCTTTCCTAATAATGTGCTAATTAGCAAGTTTCACGATGAATTCTAAAGTAAACAGAAATCATTCATGATCCAGCCTCATCTACAGAAGAAGTGTGTATAATGTTTTGTAATGAATCTTTGCAAATCGCCTTTCCTAATAATGTGCTAATTAGCAAGTTTCACGATGAATTCTAAAGTAAACAGAAATCATTCATGATCCAGCCTCATCTACAGAAGAAGTGTGTATAATGTTTTGTAATGAATCTTTGCAAATCGCCTTTCCTAATAATGTGCTAATTAGCAAGTTTCACGATGAATTCTAAAGTAAACAGAAATCATTCATGATCCAGCCTCATCTACAGAAGAAGTGTGTATAATGTTTTGTAATGAATCTTTGCAAATCGCCTTTCCTAATAATGTGCTAATTAGCAAGTTTCACGATGAATTCTAAAGTAAACAGAAATCATTCATGATCCAGCCTCATCTACAGAAGAAGTGTGTATAATGTTTTGTAATGAATCTTTGCAAATCGCCTTTCCTAATAATGTGCTAATTAGCAAGTTTCACGATGAATTCTAAAGTAAACAGAAATCATTCATGATCCAGCCTCATCTACAGAAGAAGTGTGTATAATGTTTTGTAATGAATCTTTGCAAATCGCCTTTCCTAATAATGTGCTAATTAGCAAGTTTCACGATGAATTCTAAAGTAAACAGAAATCATTCATGATCCAGCCTCATCTACAGAAGAAGTGTGTATAATGTTTTGTAATGAATCTTTGCAAATCGCCTTTCCTAATAATGTGCTAATTAGCAAGTTTCACGATGAATTCTAAAGTAAACAGAAATCATTCATGATCCAGCCTCATCTACAGAAGAAGTGTGTATAATGTTTTGTAATGAATCTTTGCAAATCGCCTTTCCTAATAATGTGCTAATTAGCAAGTTTCACGATGAATTCTAAAGTAAACAGAAATCATTCATGATCCAGCCTCATCTACAGAAGAAGTGTGTATAATGTTTTGTAATGAATCTTTGCAAATCGCCTTTCCTAATAATGTGCTAATTAGCAAGTTTCACGATGAATTCTAAAGTAAACAGAAATCATTCATGATCCAGCCTCATCTACAGAAGAAGTGTGTATAATGTTTTGTAATGAATCTTTGCAAATCGCCTTTCCTAATAATGTGCTAATTAGCAAGTTTCACGATGAATTCTAAAGTAAACAGAAATCATTCATGATCCAGCCTCATCTACAGAAGAAGTGTGTATAATGTTTTGTAATGAATCTTTGCAAATCGCCTTTCCTAATAATGTGCTAATTAGCAAGTTTCACGATGAATTCTAAAGTAAACAGAAATCATTCATGATCCAGCCTCATCTACAGAAGAAGTGTGTATAATGTTTTGTAATGAATCTTTGCAAATCGCCTTTCCTAATAATGTGCTAATTAGCAAGTTTCACGATGAATTCTAAAGTAAACAGAAATCATTCATGATCCAGCCTCATCTACAGAAGAAGTGTGTATAATGTTTTGTAATGAATCTTTGCAAATCGCCTTTCCTAATAATGTGCTAATTAGCAAGTTTCACGATGAATTCTAAAGTAAACAGAAATCATTCATGATCCAGCCTCATCTACAGAAGAAGTGTGTATAATGTTTTGTAATGAATCTTTGCAAATCGCCTTTCCTAATAATGTGCTAATTAGCAAGTTTCACGATGAATTCTAAAGTAAACAGAAATCATTCATGATCCAGCCTCATCTACAGAAGAAGTGTGTATAATGTTTTGTAATGAATCTTTGCAAATCGCCTTTCCTAATAATGTGCTAATTAGCAAGTTTCACGATGAATTCTAAAGTAAACAGAAATCATTCATGATCCAGCCTCATCTACAGAAGAAGTGTGTATAATGTTTTGTAATGAATCTTTGCAAATCGCCTTTCCTAATAATGTGCTAATTAGCAAGTTTCACGATGAATTCTAAAGTAAACAGAAATCATTCATGATCCAGCCTCATCTACAGAAGAAGTGTGTATAATGTTTTGTAATGAATCTTTGCAAATCGCCTTTCCTAATAATGTGCTAATTAGCAAGTTTCACGATGAATTCTAAAGTAAACAGAAATCATTCATGATCCAGCCTCATCTACAGAAGAAGTGTGTATAATGTTTTGTAATGAATCTTTGCAAATCGCCTTTCCTAATAATGTGCTAATTAGCAAGTTTCACGATGAATTCTAAAGTAAACAGAAATCATTCATGATCCAGCCTCATCTACAGAAGAAGTGTGTATAATGTTTTGTAATGAATCTTTGCAAATCGCCTTTCCTAATAATGTGCTAATTAGCAAGTTTCACGATGAATTCTAAAGTAAACAGAAATCATTCATGATCCAGCCTCATCTACAGAAGAAGTGTGTATAATGTTTTGTAATGAATCTTTGCAAATCGCCTTTCCTAATAATGTGCTAATTAGCAAGTTTCACGATGAATTCTAAAGTAAACAGAAATCATTCATGATCCAGCCTCATCTACAGAAGAAGTGTGTATAATGTTTTGTAATGAATCTTTGCAAATCGCCTTTCCTAATAATGTGCTAATTAGCAAGTTTCACGATGAATTCTAAAGTAAACAGAAATCATTCATGATCCAGCCTCATCTACAGAAGAAGTGTGTATAATGTTTTGTAATGAATCTTTGCAAATCGCCTTTCCTAATAATGTGCTAATTAGCAAGTTTCACGATGAATGCTAAAGTAAACAGTCTCTCTGAGAGCAGCTCGGAAGAGAGGGGAGGGATTAGCAGAAGAGCTCATTAACATTTAAAGGAAAATGCTACAAAAACGGCTTGATCTGAAAAGAGCTGTTTTTGACAGGGTAAAAAAGGTGTTTTGTACACTACCATTGAGAAATTTTAACCAAACTATGTTACAGACTTTTCATTAAGACCCTAAAGAATCATATCAACTTGTGGAAAATGGGCATGACCCCTTTAAGTTCTTGTTTATTGAACTGCTGTATGAAATGAAATAAATGTCATATTTTCAGTCGTGCAGATATTCAGGGAAAAAAACAGTACTCTTGCTTGTTTAATATTGCTGAACTATAAAATATTGTATAAATATCAGACAAAAACCAGAAACGGCATGCAATGTAAGATGACATACAGGTCACGTGTAAAACAGTGCCGCTTCAAGTACTAAAGCTAGGAGCTCCTTTGTTTTGCATCTTTTGATAACTTAAAGAACGTGGTTCTCATTTCATTGCCTGTGACTCTATTATTCTTCAACAGGCGTCACCAGTTTTTTGTGTAGGTTAAGGTGACAAATCATACCAGCATTCTTTGAGGTTAAAACACATACTTGATTATTTTCATAACAGTTCTGTATAAATTACATAAGGAGAAATGTGTTCTGTACACTGTATAGTCAAACATAGCAGACAAACAGACAGAAATCAAAACCCACATGTTGCTACAGAAACAAAGCTAACATAGCCCATTACAAAGCAACCTAATTTACAGCAACCTTATTTTAATACTCGAAAACAGAACCAATATTAATTGTTGAAAAAGCTGAAAAAGCCATCTCCTAACTTTCTCTACAGCCTCACAGTCATTTTCACAGGTCTACTGCAGGCAGAGAAGCAGGATTTGTCAATTGTTGATGGTGTTTGTCCAGAGAGTCAGTCTGCAGGGTTTCATTGTTCTGGCCACATTCAGTGCGAGTGAATAAGAGAGATTGATGAAGTATGTAGAGACTCAGTAGCTCAGTAAGTCTACAGCCGCAAGTCTCCTCATTAATACCTGGGTTGACGGTGAGAGGCAGAGAGAGTTGAAGATAGAGATCGTTCATCTCTCAGCATGCTAATCAATATATCTTTTGTGTGATTGGAACGCGATTGAGCTGTCAGAGCAGAGTCGCACATCTCACACTCTTCCTGAGTGCACCACTCTCACCTTTTCCAATGTGATCTTATGAGTATTCGTATGTTTTTTAAGTGCAAAGTGCCTACCACATGTACTGTTCATTTACAATGTTTAAAAAACAATTACAAATTCAGTGATATTATTGATTTCACTGCAATGACTATATCAGATGTGAACAAAATTTGAACTGAATTGAGTTGGATAATAACACTATCTTTGCAATATCGACACTGCCATAGAAGTACACTAAATCAACATTAAACTAACTTGAGCCAAATCATGACATTACTGTCTTCTGTAGAGCTGCTTATAGTTATATATATATTTACCTTGCATGTCTGAGAGCTGTTATTTTCGGGCAGCCAAATTTTTCCTTGCATTATTTACACTGTTGTTTTGTGAGGTTTGTGTAGAGGGGAGGGATGCCCTTCTGGAAAATACCATAGTTTTACATGGTTTCTACCTGGTCCAAGCTTGTCTATATGGTTGATTTTAGACTATCAGCTGGTATAGGCCAAATATTTTAATGTACCATATTTCAAAAACCAACTTGACCCCCTTAAGCTACAATGACTTGGTTAAGACCTCTAACCCTCTGTGCAGTCTTTGAGCGGACCACTTTCCATACTCTTCCATCAAAGAAGCTGATTGTATACTGTCACTTCATGCATCTTGAACAATCAGATCAATATCTGCAAATTCTATTCGCACTCATGCTGTCCCCATCATTTCCAGCATACTATTGCAATCTGGCATAGTTTATTGAACTGTAAAACATTACTGCAATGAATGGGTGCCGTCAAAATGAGAATTCAAACAACTGATAAAAGCTTTGCAATCAATTGGCATCCTTCTGTCTCGAGAGACAGTGGAGTATCTGCGCCCGGGTCAGTCTTTTGTGGAATTGCAGTGCCTGCTGTGGCTAAACAGTCCAATACGAGAGCGGCAGAGTCTGTTGCAGTTACTACAGGTGAAGCCTGAGGCTGCTTCTGTGGGCACTGACCCTACTCTCTGCCGTCTGCGCTGCCTTTTCTCCTCCCACTGGTCCTCTTTCTTTCCCTCGCTCAGCTTTGTGCTGGTCCTTACGGCGAGCCGCCAGCCGACGCGGTCTGCGGCATCAGCTTCCAAGTCTGCAGGATTCAGGCTTCCGGCTTTCAGGTCACGCTTGCAGAAGTCTTTGTACCGGAAGAACTGGTCTGCCTGTTGGTCTGGTACCGGAGGCGAGCTCGCCATACATGATGTCCTTAGGAATCCGGCCATCCTGCATTCGGCAGACATGGCCGAGCCAGCGTAGGCGTCTTTGTGAAAGGAGTGCGTGCATGCTTAATGTTTTTGCCTGGGCCACGGTCCTGCCAGGTGATTCCAAGGATCCTTCTCAGGCAGCGCAGATGAAAAGAGTTAAGTCTGCGTTCTTGCCAGGTGTACATAGTCCATGTCTCGCTGCCGTAGAGAAGAGTGCTGAGGACATTGGCCTGGTACACTTTCATCTTGGTGTTGGTGGTGAGCATGCTATTGTTCCACACTCTCTTGGTCAGGTGGGCCATCGCTATTGATGCCTTGCCGATTCTGTTGTTCAGCTCGTTGTCCAAAGAGAGGCTGCTGGAGATGGTGGAGCCAAGATATGTCAAGTCCTCCACTACCTCGAGGGTGTGATCGCCGATGGAGATGCAGGAAGTGCTGCTGACATCATGGCCCATGACATTTGTTTTCTTTAGGCTGATGGTCAGCCCAAACTCATCAGAAGTGTGAGCGAAGCTGCTGTTGAGACGCTGTAGTGCTTCCTCGGTATGGGCAGTCAGGGCGGCGTCATCAGCAAACAGCACCTCCCTAAACAGGACCCTGCGCACCTTGGTCTTTGCGTGCAGACATGCAAGGTTGAAAAGGTTGCCATCGCTCATAGTGCAAATGAAGACACCATCTTCTGACTGACTGAAGGCGTGGTGCAGCAGCAGGGAGAAGATGATGCCGAAGACTGTCGGGGCGAGGACACAACCTTGCTTCACGCCGCTTCGGATTGGGAAAGGTTCTGAAGGACGTGACCATCTTCAGAAGCTTGTGGGGGACATCCGATCCTGTGCAGTAGGGTGAAGAGGCCTTTCCTGCTGACCAAGTCAAAGGCCTTGGTCAGGTCGATAAAGGCGATGTAGGGTGGCTGTCTCTGCTCCCGGCACTTCTCCTGTAGCTGTCTCAGTGAGAAGATCATGTCGATCGTTGATCTCTGGGATCTGAAGCCACACTGCGCCTCTGGGTAAACGCGTTCAGCCAGCACTTGGAGTCTGTTCAGCACCACGCAGGCGAAGACCTTCCCCACCATGCTCAGCAAGGAGATGCAGCGGTAGTTGTTACAGTCACTGCCGTCTCCTTTGTTCTTGTAGAGCGTGATGTTGGCATCTCACATGTCCTGAGGAACTGTTCCCTCCTCCCAACACTGAAGTAAGAGTTCATGAAGGTGGTCGAGGAGGACACTCTTCTTGCCAGCCTTGATGACCTCTGGGGGAATGCCGTCACTGCCTGGAGCTTTGCCACATGCTAAAGAGTCAATGGCCTTGCTGAGCTCATCTACAGTGGGCAGAGCATCAAGTTCCTCCATCTCGGGCAAGGGGAGGTGCTCTCCATTGCAGTGTCAGTGACGACGTTCTCCCTCGAGTATAGCTGCTGGTAGTGCTCCGCCCATCTCTCCATCTGCTTACCGCGGTCTGTGATGACATCACCTGTAGCGGACTTCAGGGGAGCGATCTTGATGGTTCTTGGGCCAATGCTTTCTTCATGCCCTCATACATGGCGTGGATGTTCCCACAGTCTGCGGAGAGCTGAATGCTCTGACAGAAGTTCAGCCAATAATCATTGGCTCATATCCTGGCAATCTGCTGGGTGTCATTTCTGGCCTTCCTGGGAGTGCAGCTAATGCCTTCTCTGAAGGCTTGCGCTTGTAGTCTAGCAGAGCTGTACGTTTGACTGTGATGGCTGGCTCAATTTCTGTTATTCCTGCTTCAAACCAGTCTGGGTTTTTCTTCTCCCTCTTGCCGAAGGTTGCCATGGCCGAGTTGTAGATGGCGTTACGGATGTGGCTCCATCTCTCTTCAGCGCTGTTCTCTGGGCAGTCCTTGAGGGCCACTTCAATGGTACTGGCAGAGCGTGTGCAAACTTCGGGGACTGATGTCAGGGCTGTGTTAAAACGTGGCCGTCCTTTCTGCTTGGAGTTGTGGATCCGCTTGGGGTAAAGGCGTACCTTGCTCCCAACCAGTGAGTGGTCAGTGTCACAGTCGGCACTGTGGTAGCTGCGGGTAGTAAGAATGCATTTCAGCAGGGGTCTTCTGGTAATGACAAGATCCAGCTGGTGCCAGTGACAGGATCTGGGGTGTCACCAGGACACTCGATGGCAGGGTTTGGTTGAGAAGAACGTGTTTGAGATGCACAGGTCATGGTATGAACAAAGTTCTAACAGTCTCTGTCCATTTTCGTTAAGCTTGCCAATGCCAAAATGGCCGATACAACGGGGCCAGGAGTTGTGATCGGCTCTGATCTGGGCGTTGAAGTCCCCAAGTAGGAACAGGTGTTCTGTGGTAGGGATCTCTTCGATAGTGGTCTCAAGCTCTTCATAAAATGTGTCCTTTGACTCAGCTGAGGAGCAGAGTGTAGGAGCATAGATGCTCAGGATGTTGACTGGGCCTGAAGAGGTAGAGAGGCAGGGAGAGAGGATTCTGGGCGTACCTCCAAAAGGCGGCTCAATTGAGGACAGCATGGAGCTCCTCACTGCAAATCCAATGCCGTGTATTCGAGGCTCCTCAGACTCCTTTCCCTGCCAGAAGAACATGTAGTCCTGTTCTCTGAGGCTGCC
>NW_015508057.1:31119-32425 GCF_001515645.1 Sinocyclocheilus grahami | reverse complement strand
TTTCAATAAACTCAAGTAACTTGCCAAAGTGGTCCTGCCTGAAATAAATTTAAGTAAATGCATAATAATCAACAAATATAATTTCCAACAAAACAAAACAAACTAATAAAAATAAAGAAACTAATAAAAATTCAACATTCACATTTTGCTGTACATAAAATATTGCATAAGCATCATGATAGTAATTGGACGCCATGAATTATGCAAATATTCCTCCTCCTACTCCTTGTTATTTGAGTATTAAAATGAAAAGAAGCAGCTTGTTCTCACATGTCTCAAACCATGATCTCTTCATCTCTCTGGTTGTTGCTGCTGCTGGCAGCTGCTTCTCGTAAGTCTTTATAGCTTCAATAGAGATACTTCATATTAAAAACACTCATGGTTATATATAATGTTGTCATATCTCTAACATTTCTGGTCATATTTTCTCCCTCAGGTGTCCACTGTGTTGAACTGACTCAGACTGATTCTATGGTCTTAAGTCCTGGTCAGGTTTTGACTCTGTCCTGTAAAATCTCTGGATATTCAGTGACTGACAGCAGCTACTGTACTCACTTCATTCGGCAACCTGCAGGAAAAGCCCTGGAATGGGTTGGAGGGATGTGTGGTAGTGGTAACTCATATTACAGTGATAAACTGAAAAGTAGATTTCAAGTTAACAGAGAGTCTTCCAGCAACACAGTGACTCTACAAGGACAGAATATGCAGACTGAGGACACAGCTGTGTATTACTGCGCCAGAGAGTCACAGTGACACAGAGCAGCTACTGCCTTGTTCAAAAATCACACTAGCACTCAGCACACAAATACACAGCTTTGCACTAAAATCTACAGTATTTCTGATTGAGTTTCAGTTATATTCAATGTACACAAAAATGATGGTTAAAGTAAAGATTTAACATGTTTTATTTTGCATAAAAATGAACCACAATGCTTTCTTGTTCTAAAATATTATTATAGGCCTATGTTTTATAAGGCAAAACTATTGTCTCTCTGTTCTAACCTTCTAAAATCTGCTAGCAAAAAGTTAAAATAGGGATACTTTTACACTTTTCATTCATATCTCGGTCTTCTCCATTTGCCGCCCACAAACTCATTACACTGACATAATCCTGCCTCCTGATACAGTAATTGTGTTACAAGTGTATTCTTGGCACATTTCACAAGACAGTGATACGGTGCACAATTTAGGACATCCTCAGACCTCAGTTATATGACAAAAAGGCATTGTACCTCAGACTAAAAGGCTTCAGCCACTGGACTAAACGTTATTGCGCCTCTGACTGAAAGGCTTTCAGAAAAAACAA
>NW_015508057.1:27566-30120 GCF_001515645.1 Sinocyclocheilus grahami | reverse complement strand
TATTTCCCATGTTACAAAAACAGCATTCTTCCATCTTAGAAACAGGAAGAATCTACGACACATTTGTTCATAAACGTTATAAAACTTTTTTTAAAAAAAAAAAAAAAAAGGATTTGTCAAGTCACGTCAAGTCGCATTTGGCTCCCAAACTCTGGAATAGCCTTCCTGATAATGTTCGGGGTTCAGACACACTCTCTCTGTTTAAATCTAGATTAAAGACACATCTCGTTGGCCAAGCATTCAAATAATGCATCTCATAATCTTGTACTGCAGTTATATCTGATCAAATCTGCATTATTATTCTTTAGCTTGGGTTAAACAAATAAATTTTGATTGGTTGGAACAGCAGCTATGCTAATTAGGTCTCTATTTGTTTCTCTGTTTCTAGGATTTACACAAGCTTCAGTCTGGACCCAGAACACCTGAGAAGAGATAATGCCAACCCCTCAGAGGACCTCAGATGATGCCAACCCTGAAACAACATACAGAACTACCACATTTTGCTATTGGTTTGATTGCATCATATAATAATTGCTGTTAATAGTGTTCATCATCTGTTTGATTACGTCTTTGATTTTTCCGTACATTTCTGCCATATGTACATTAACTGATAGTCACCACTGATATGCTACCACTAAATATTGTAGAAACTTAATTTGCTGTAAAGTTGCTTTGCAACGATTTGTATTGTGAAAAGCTCTATACAAATAAACTTGAATTTAATTGAATATAATTGCTGATAAGGTCATGATTGAATTGTTTATTTGTTGATCCATTCCCATTCTCATTCTATGTCTTACCAAAGTAATTTATTAGCAAGACTAATAAAAACATTAAAAACTATACTATTATTGAAGCAACAAACATATGGTGACAAGGGAGTGTCTACAAAAACAGAGACATATTTACTGATGTGTGACCCTCGGGAAACACCTGCGTTTCATTATTGCATCTAAAAAAATAAGTGAATATGCATGTATAGTTTCATAAGACTTATTTACATTCTGTAACTACAAAGCATAATTGCTTGTTTTAATGTTGCATCCAGATGGATAAGAGTTGTGTCTACTTTGATCATAATAATTTTGGGGTTTTGATTTTTGCCTTTCAATGTCAAAAGACAGTTCAAAAGAGGGAAAAGACGTGTCAGAGGAACTTGCTGAGGAAACCCCAGGTAACCTATGGACGTTAACACGATTATTAAAGACTCTACCACAGTAGAAGACTAGAAACAATGTTTTGTGACTGCACCGGTCACAATCACGGCCACTGTGTTTGTCTTACATGCACTTTGACTGTACTTCTCAAATAGATGACTTCAGGTGAAACCCCTCCATTATCTGACTCTGAGAAATTGTTCATTTCAACTGCCACAGTTTCCCTGGCAGAATCCTGAGAGGGAATCTCATATATGTGTTGATGTTCCATCATGTTCACAAAAAGAAGTCATTCATACGTTGCTGCTTCTGTTGTGTGTGTTACTGCATGTTTCAGAGGTCGCGAGAAGAAGAATGTCAACTGGAGAATAGCGTCGCGAGCAGGCCTTATATGCTCTCAGGTAAGGGGGTGGGGCCTTACCTGGCATTGGCTGCACGCTTTTCTGTCTGTCTAGCAAGACTTGGTGCAATTGGATGCTTCTGCAGAGGTCAGGTACGGATGCCCTTCCCATAGGTGGATCTCTCCACTTGATGTTTCAGAGAACCGGGGTTACGACAGTAACCTATTGTTATATATGATTACATACACAAGGTTAGATTAGATGTTTAAATTAAGCATTGAAACACAAGGTTTATTCCACAAACGGACCTATCTCTGTGGTGGGTTTTCCACTGAGGGAACCAACATAGGTCTACCTAATAATGAAAAAAAAACATTCTGCAAACAGCTCTAATAAAGGAGGAGTTCATGCAAAACGTTCGGAAAGTGATTCCAACGATATCGTTTCTCTGTGCCTTTATCGTTATAGCTGTGGTGTGGAATCTTCTATTATTTAATATTGAGAACAATTTTTAGAACTATATCTTTATCGTTATCTTTCTAGTTATCGTCCTTGGTGTGAACGGGCCTTAAGTTGACTGTTTCAGACATCACTCAGTGACTGTTTGTTTTCTTGACCAAGAAACAGCCCTGCAAACAAGCCTGCACTGGCCCTTTATGGGTCCACTTAGGGCTAGCCTTAGGGCCCCCAGCGGGCTGCCAGTGCAGGGCCCCTGAGAATTTGCTCATTGGCAAAACATTGGCCCCTTAGCGCTGGCCCTGCACGGGCAGCCCTCACTTAGCCCCCAGGAAGCCCTCACTATGCCCACACAGGGCCGGCACTATTAATCTACAACAATACATCTGTTTCACTTGAAATACTTTCCAGCTACTATAACTTAAGTCTTTGGGAAAAAAACAGTTATTATACATCTGAAATGGATGCAGTCACCACATAACTAATGTCTGTATTGTCAAAAATGTAAAGTAGTCAAAGGGATTTCAAATCAATTTATTAAATACAAAACAGAAAACAGTCAGTTCAGGTTAATACAGCTACATATAGCCAAAAATGTAA
>NW_015508057.1:24729-26049 GCF_001515645.1 Sinocyclocheilus grahami | reverse complement strand
GGCCCCCAGCGGGCTGCCAGCTCAAGGCCTCTGAGATTTTGCTCATTGGCAAAACATTGGCCCCTTAGCGCTGGCCCTGCACGGGCAGCCCTCACTTAGCCCCCAGGAAGCCCTCATTATGCCCACACAGGGCCGGCACTATTAATCTACAACAATACATCTGTTTCACTTTAAATACTTTCCAGCTACTATAACTTAAGTCTTTGGGAAAAAAACAGTTATTATACATCTGAAATGGATGCAGTCACCACATAACTAATGTCTGTATTGTCAAAAATGTAAAGTAGTCAAAGGGATTTCAAATCAATTTATTAAATACAAAACAGAAAACAGTCAGTTCAGGTTAATACAGCTACATATAGCCAAAAATGTAATAACTGTATTTTTAAATACAACATTGAATTATTGAACACTTACACATTTTTTGAAAAATTACAATTTAAGTTTTTTTTATTAGCTAATAAACTAGTAAAACTACACATTCTGAACAATTATAGTTTTAAGCAGTGTATTAGCAGTTAGTATAAAAATAGGGCACAATCTATGTTAATATGAAGGAATTTTCCATATTGATTTTTCACAGTTTTTTTTAACCTGCATTTTAAATTACGCATAGCATTTTGTGTTTTCGGGTTACAGGGTTACAATGGATAATGAATAATGGATACCGGATAATGTCCTGGAAAATAACTAGTACCTTTTCCATTTTTCTAGATATTTTTTTACAGTGTACTAACTGATCAACAATCACAGGTACAAGCTACTGACAAGGTGTATCATAAATGAACAATTATTCAAATATTCAATTATTATTATTAAATTACACAATTGCAAATAGCAATAACTTAATCCATGTGAATTGTGTACCGCTAGGCATCTTTGGTTTCCTTGTTTTGTGTGATTTAGATGGAAAATGTGTGCCTTTTAATCATTTGAGTCACTTATCAAACGTTGCTAAAAGTTGCCAAATAAATTTTAAAAACAGCTAAATTTGTTGCTTGGTGCTTTTGGAAGAAAACGTTGCTAGGGTAATGTGAAAAGTTGCTAAATTTAGCAACAAAATTGCTAAGTTGGCAACACTGGTTACTGCTGCTTGTTATTGCTAACTCCCTCTACCCACATGGGTTTACTTAAGGAAACCTAAAACACCCTAGTACCCCTAGGGGTAAGGAAAAAAACTGCCCACAAAATTCGTATTAATAGGCTCATGTCTGTTACACCTCAAATATGGCTCGTGAGATACACTTTCCTGCAGAGTTTAGCTCCAACTTTGATCAAACTCACCCACCTGTGATTTTCTAATGATCCTGAAGACATTGA
>NW_015508057.1:16976-23184 GCF_001515645.1 Sinocyclocheilus grahami | reverse complement strand
AAATTTAGCAACAAAATTGCTAAGTTGGCAACACTGGCTACTGCTGCTTGTTATTGCTAACTCCCTCTTCTTCTTCTTCTTCTTTTGGAGTTTTATGGCAGTAGGCAAACAAATTATTGCTAACTCCCTCTACCCACATGACTTTACTTAAGGAAACTTAAAACACCCTAGCAACCCTAGTGGTAAGGAAGAAAACTGCCCACAAAATTCTTATTAATAGGGTTGTGTCTGTTACACCTTAAATATGGCTCATGAGATACACTTTCCTGCAGAGTTTAGCTCCAACTTTGATCAAACTCACCCACCTGTGATTTTCTAATGATCCTGAAGACATTGATTAGCATGCTCAGGTGTGTTTGATTAAGGTTAGAACTAAAATCTGCAGGAAAGTGGATCTCGTAAGCCAGATTTGAGCTCACCATAGCTCTGCAGAAAAACCTAAACACATGAGTCAGATGTATATAATACCAGGAGCATTTCTAGCCTTTCAACAGCACTCAACACCAGCCCTGCTCCTACTCTCTTTTTGAAAAAGTTTGGGATAAAAATTTATATAAATAGCCTTTACCTGAAGTGCCGTTTACAAGCTGCACATGCAATAAAGAGCTGCTTTGTTGTTGATAAACGTTGATAAAGTTTTGTTTCCTACAATAGATTTTAGGTATATCCAACTCATTCAGCGATCTTATCGTTTTGTTTCTCATAAAATATACCATTACTATTTCGATGTGAGAAGCAGCTGCAAATGATTCAGTGCCTGAGTGAACATTCATGAATCTGCCATCGCCAGTACAGATTCTAAACAGGTGAAAGAAAACACACACGATGCTCTGATTGAAATCATATCAGAGAAAATTATTCTCAGGTCGGTATACATAAATCTTCATTAATTAACACATAAGGATTTATTAATCCATCCACACTTTTCATCCAGCTGAAAATGCTTTATAAATATTAAATAATCATAATCATTTAACATTTGTAAATATATATTCTCATAAATGTCACATATTCAAATTTATTGTCACAATTTAGTGTCACATATTAATGTATGTATAAATTTCTGTTTCCCGTACACATAGGTACAAAGAAAAATTGAGGCTGGAGGAGGAGTTCATGCAAAACTGGGATGTTTATCTCTCATAAGCTGTTGTGCCACCGAAGTGTTTCTGTTCACTGATTGTATGTGTTTTTGTCAAAGAGCATCATTAGCAATGGCAACAATAATTAATTCAGTCCTGATACTACTATTTTTAAATGGTTTGCTATTTTCTAAATAATAATAATAATATATTGCTGTATAAATACATTTAGCAAGCACATAGTTATACTTTTTCTGACTTTTCAGTTTATTATATTTCTCTCTCCCACAGATATTCATTGTCAGACCTTCACTCAGTCTCAAGATGTGGTAAAAAGACCAGGTGAATCTTTTCGGCTGGTCTGTACTGCCTCTGGATTTACATTCAGCAGCAACAGGGCAGCTGTGGTGAGACAAGCACCCAGTAAAGGACTGGAATGGATTGCATACATCAGCACATCTAGTTCTCCAATCTACTATTCCCAGTCAGTTCAGGGCAGGTTCACAGTGTCCAGAGATGATTCCAGCAGTCAACTGTACCTACAGATGAACAGCCTCAAGACTGAAGACACTGCTGTGTATTACTGCGCTAGAGAGTCACTGTGAATGAGTTCAGTGTCAAAGCAATACAAAAACCACCACCTTTCCTGTCGACTTCACTTATGCTCCAGATGTACTGTTCCATTTCCAAGAGGTGGCGCTCTTGTCAAGCAGTCTTTGTTCACTGTTTCAGACATCATTCAATGAATTTGTTTTCTTTACCAAGAAACAGACAGTCCAATTTATAAATTCTAAAGAAACACAAATAATTCTTAATAAATTTGAGCAGCAGCCTTAGAGCATGCCTCATTTGTATTTTTTGTAAAATATCAGTACATCAGTTAAACTAATGGTTAAACTAAGAGTCAGATTTGTAACCGGAAGGTTATGGGTTTAAGTATCAGTTCTGAGCAGTGCTCTCTTCCACTCACAATACCCACTACTGAGGTGCCCTTGAGCAAGGCACTGAACCCCCAATTGCTCCCAGGTACTAAAGCAAGAATGGCTGCCCACTGCTCTGGGTGTGTGTGTTCACTACACTGCAGTGAGTGTGCACTTGGATGAAATAAATGCAGAGCACGTATTCCGACTATGGGCAACCATACTTGGCTACACATCACTCACTTACTTACTTACATTAATATGTGCCACAGTATACATTAAATTTAAGCAGTGGCGGGCCGTGCATTTTACACCTAGGCCTTCAGTGGCGTCCTACATGAATTAATCCATCTCTTCATACCATCATAATGATGCCACGGCTATAGAAACAATAAATATTACACAGTAATGCAGTATAACAGGGCACTACATAACAGACAGGTATCTTATCTAGCGAGAATGAATGCCATTACTAACGAAAGAAACCCAATTAACAATTGCGCAACACATCATCTAGCTGAAGCATTAACCTAACAAAATGACACAAATACAGTCCATCCGATGTTCTTACAGACATAAACAAGAGACCTTTCATTTATACCTTACAGATAGCATTGGTATAAAACAAATAAGGTGATTACATGTGTTTTAAAGTTGACCTAACAATTGAATGTTCTCTTACTGCTTTATTTCGTCTTCACGAGTCTCCCGCCGGTCTACCAGCACACTGCGGGATGAAAATACTGGTTAGCACAGCTTTACTAGGAAAATGTGCAAGTAACATTAAAATAATTCATACAAGACGATGAAGAAAAGTGTATAGATGTGTTTTAACGTACCTCTGTGACTCATCTCCCCGCTGGTCTGCCTCGGAGGAAAAAAACGGTTAATACAGCTCCACTGAGATATTCTTACGGAAACTTAAACCTGGCTTTATATCGTGCAAATAACATCAGCACAATGCATCAAGCGATAAAAGAGTCAAAAATGAAAATTAACCTACCATACTCTAGTGGTTTTTCATCTTCACGAGTCTTTCACAGAGCCGGTGCCGAGGAGGTGTGTAGATGTTTATCACAGTCATTAGGACTACTGTTTTTACATTTACTAAATATAGTAGGCAAATATTTTTTCAAGGGTGTTGGAAACCTGCTATTGGCAGCGTCTGTGTTTTTCAGTGGCATTCACTTTGCTAAATTTGAACGGTTTTGTAAGAACATGAACCTCAAAACAATAAGCGAAGACACATACACAACACTTAGGAAGAAGTATGTGTTCCCAGCTCTTGAGAAGACATGGGCCAAAGAACAGAATGCAGTGTTGAGCAGTTTGAAGTCAAGCGAAGTTGTCCTCTGTGGAGATGGCCGGTGTGACTCTCCCGGTCATTGTGCCAAATACTGCACCTACACTTTTATAGATGTGGGATTCTGAAGGCCTTAAGGCAGATTTCTTTGACCCTGGCAACACGATTGCTGAAATATGATTGGATAAAAGCTCTAATATAAACATACACTGCTGGAAGCAGTGCAACCAAGAGAAAAGCTATGAACTGAAGAGAATAGACTATTGGAAATAATTTAATACACATTCATGGAAAAATATATTAAAACTAAATCAGTGATTCTGATAGTGTTTAGGCCAGCAGAGAAGGCTTTGCTGGCCCTGACGGCCCACCACTGAATTTAAGTCAATTCATTTAGGAAGGAAAAAAATCAATGAGTACATCAAAATAAATGTGAGAATAAGATCAGTCCACAGTAATTTTCTGAGGTGAAATGTGTCAATAATGTGCACAACTCATTAATTAATGGCGATTTAAATGTATGTTCCCATGTGTTAACTGTATTGAGTTAAATCAGCCGGCTCTCATGGTTATAAAACCTGGGGAATCATTTTCCATCGGCTATATATATATATAATTTTATTATCATTTGATGTATTAGCTTCAGCTGCTAGACAAATAGCAAATTTCCTGCTGTCAAAATTTGATTTTTCTGTAATAAAGATTTTTTGAATCTATACTTCTAAAATCCTGTGCACTTTTCTAAAATACTGTACATTGCAAGAAAATTAGCAATGCAGAAGAGGAGTTAATGGGAAACAGTAATGTGTTTTCTTCTTAAGCTGAAATAAGCTTTGTAATGTGTCTGTATTTGCTGACAGCATAGATCATCTCTCTGAATTTTCATTCAGCAGTTGTGCTGCAGCTGTTGTGAGATAAATCCCTGGAAAAGGACTGGAGTGGATTGCATTCATCCATTTAAACTGTTCTTACATCTTCTATTCCCAGTCAGTCCAGGGCAGGTTCACAGTGTCCAGAGATGACTACAGAGTGCATTTAATACATTAAATACCAAGTATTACACTTAATTTGTTTGTTGAATATGTTTCATCACAATGAGTTGTGCTCATGCTGTTTCATTACCAAGAGGTGTCTGTTGTATTCATTGAAATTTTTGGTATATGCATTTATTTGGAACTTTTTTAACTTTCACTATATAATTTTTTTGATAAACATCAAATTATAAGTCCTAGATTATACAATAGATGCATAAAGAGGTTTCTAAATTTTGTGCTACATATTGCTATAAAAGTGCAGTGTTTAAAATGATCAAAACTATTAATCATTAAAAAATAAAAAAATTAGGCAACAAAATAAAAACATGCATGCATCTTGAACGACCAATAAGAATCTCTAAATAGGCCTTCATATCAAAACATCAAAGGTTTATATTTATATTAAGAATGTATTTATTGGACATTTAATAACTTGACACGTTAAAGAAAAGAGACGTCCTCTCATTTTCCTAATCTTTTTATTGTGCGTACAAACTTATGTTGTCCCTTTTCTTTAGAAAGCAATTGTTCCAGATATTAAAAAAATAAAGATTAAATGGCAAAAGCACTGAAGTTTCACATCTTGGACAACAAAATGACTACAGTATATGCAAATACTCCATCTGCTCCATGTACTAAAGTGAAGTGTGTCTGAGGCACAGAAGGAGAAATTCACATCATTTTTAATCATGATCTTCTCATCAGCTCTGCTATTGCTGGTGGCAGCTGCATCCTGTGAGCTTGACTGATTTTTTATTAAATCTATAACAGTGAAATAAGCTTCTGTTAACAGACGTTTTGAGACATAACTAATAACACATTCTTTCATTGTTATTTTCAGGTGGAGTTTTCTGTGTTGAGCTCACTCAACCTCCATCTATGGTTGTGAAACCTCAAGAATCATTCTCCATCTCCTGCAGGATTTCAGTATCAAGCTATTGCATTCACTGGATCCGTCAACCCACTGGAAAAGCATTAGAATGGCTCGGATATCTTTGTAGTAGTGGTGGCACTGACATTAAAGACTCAGTGAAAAACAAGATCAGTTTCACCCAGGACACATCCAAAAACACAGTGTTTCTACAGGGGAAGAATTTTCAGACTGAGGACTCAGCTGTGTATTACTGTGCAAGAGAGTCACAGTGACTAAACAAGCCACAGCTCTGTACAAAAACCTGAACACATGAATCAGAGATACGTAATACCAGGGGCATTTTTATCCTTTCATCAGCCCCACTCTCTCTTTTTTTTTTTTATACAGTTTGGAAAAAAGGACACATAGTCTTTACCTGAAGTACAGAGTCATTTAAGCTGCACACACAATAAAGAGCTGCTTCATTGCTGATAAACAAAAAAAGATGTCTGCAAGTTTTGTTTCTTATTGTAGATTTTAGGTAAATATCCACCTAAATTCAGGGCTCTTATTGTTATAGTTCTCATAAAAATCCCATCACTATTTCAGTGTGAGAAGCCGCTGCGAACAATTCAGTGCCTGAGTGAACATTGATGAATTTGGCATTACCAGTACTGTGGTGAAAAAAACACACACACGATTGTCACACATAATCCTCTGATTGTAATATTATCAGAGAAAATTATTCTCAGGTCAGCATACAGTAATCTCCATTAACACAAGGATTTATTGATCCATTCACACTTTTCATCCACCTGAAAATGCTTTAAAAATATTAAAGTTTATTAAAATGTATGAAATATGTTCTCATAAATGCCACATATTCAAATTTATTGTCACAAATTTAATGTTACATATTAATTAATTTATGTACAAATATCTAGGGATGTGCCAAACAAATAGGGTTGCCAACTTCAGAAAAGGAAAATAAGGGACAATCGTGGTTTTTCATAGAA
>NW_015508057.1:6585-16461 GCF_001515645.1 Sinocyclocheilus grahami | reverse complement strand
AACAAACTGCGTTGATGCTTCGAAGCTTTTGACACAGTGCTCTACCCCGCGTTCTGGTGGTCAATAAAAATTCTTACACCAACTGTATCATTTAGATGTTTTGTTCATTGGGATGTCATTGTAAGGTTTAATTGTCTATTTAATAAGCATGTGTCATAGCAAGATGGTATGTGTGTGTGCAGCGATAAAGTTCCCCATATTTATTGTATTTTGCACAATACAATGACAATAAAGACTTTATTTTCTTCATTTTTACTTGCATCAAACTTGTGTCTTTTCACATTAATAGAATGTTTAATACGCCAATAAATTAGACCTACGTCATTTTTCATTGCACAATTGTTGTGTCTTCCTTACAAAAGAACACAAACATGCATTGTTAAAACACACAAATGCACAAATACAAATACAGTTATTGCATTATTGCCAATGTGAGCTGTTGACAACATAGGATGGCGTTTACAAGAAGCAAAAATGTTTGTGGTTAAGGAAGGACTTTTATCTTTTTTGGGAACAGTGGTTGAGCCCGCAAGGTGTTTTAATTTTCATTCAGTCAACAGACATTCACATGTCATTGTTTTTAATAGTAGAACTATAATTAACAACGATACTTTCTATTTGAGCCTAGCGTGACGTGTCAGTGAGGTAACGAAGCTTCGTTTTCACAGGTCACGTGACAGCCTCATTTCACACTGTTTCGAAGCACTAGGTGTCGATCTACCCATTCCTACAGATATCTCTTTTTCATACACGGGTACAAAGAAGAACTGAGGCTGGAGGAGGAGTTCATGCAAAACTGGGATGTTTATCTCTCATAAGCTGTTGTGCCACCGAAGTGTTTCTGTTCACTGACTGTATGTGTTTTTTGTTGAAGAGCATCAATAGCAATGGCAACAATAATTAATACAGTCTTAATATTACTATTTTTAAATGGTTTGTTATTTTCTAAATAATAATCATAACAACACTGTATACATGCATTTAGCAAGCACATAGTTATGTTTTTTTTCTTTTAGACTTTTCAGTTTATATATTTCTCTCTCCCACAGATATTCATTGTCAGACATTCACTCAGTCTCAAGATGTGGTAAAAAAACCAGGTGAATCTTTTCGGCTGGTCTGTACTGCCTCTGGATATTCATTCAGCAGCTACTGGGCAGCTGTGGTGAGACAGGCACCCAGTAAAGGACTGGAATGGGTTTCAACTATTGGCACATCTAGTTCTCCAATCTCCTATTCCCAGTCAGTTCAGGGCAGGTTCACAGTGTCTAGAGATGATTCCAGCAGTCAACTGTACCTACAGATGAACAGCCTCAAGACTGAAGACACTGCTGTGTATTACTGCGCTAGAGAGTCACTGTGAATGAGTTCAGTGTCAAAGCAATACAAAAACCACCACCTTTCCTGCAGGGCCATGCAGAGACCTTTGGAGGGGCAGGTGCTCAATGTATAAAAGGGGCACATGGAGCACGGCTTTGAATAGGGCTGTGCTCCTTGCTGAGACGTGTATCGAAACGAATGCTTCTGTATTGATAGCAGCAAATGCCATGATGCAGTTTTGAAAAAGAAACACAGAACAGAAAAGACAATTTTAAGTTAAAAAGTTAAAGAAATTTTTCTTTGCACCTCTTAATCACTCTGGAATTAGAAACTGAATTATATTAGGCCTATTATTATTATTATTATTATTATTAGAGTTTACAGGGTATGGTGGTTTTGCTGTTGTAAACACTACTGTTGTTCTTGTAGAAAAAAAAAATTATGTCTTATTTAAAATATAATTATATTCTAATCCTGTTCTGAATTTATTCATATTTTAAATTATAATGATAATACAAACAGGATTGATAGCCTATAAATCGGAGGATGAGAAAATCAGTATATGCCTGTTTTATCAGGGTTGTGATAATTACTTTTAAGGCACTCTACGTTTTTAAAATAAATACTGTAATAATAAAAATTAAGAAATTAACTTTTTTTTTTTTTTTTTACCAATTATCCAAATAATGTTTAGTCCTAGAAAGCTATTATTATCAGAACACGGGAGCATAACATAGCGGTTAGCAGATCAATGAATGAGAGGGCAGCGTTACCAGAGATGCCCATATACCACACCATGTTACAGTACAGTAGGGTTATTGCAGACAGAAACAATACTGTACTACATCGATGTTTCCTGTCAGCTTGATTTTTGAGTGGACTTTGCTGTTCCGATGAGCATGAGCGGTATATGAGTGGAGCGACTGAGTGGAGCACACATAGAGCCGGATAACAAGCAGAGCGTCACACCATGTGAAAGTGAAACCTGAGCAGTGAACTCATTTTCGGCAGCCGAAATTTCGGTGCATCTCTAATTATTGGCGACATCAGAAATGGATATTATATAGTAGATGCTTTTTGAACATTTTAGCAATTTAAAAATATTAAAAGGTGGCGCTCTTGTCAAGCAGTCTTACACGTTTCAAATGTCCTGTCCACAGGATCGCCCTTATTTTTAATTTTTCAAAAACTCCGGTTGCAGTGTCATCGTATAGACAGTTTTTGGCTTGTGACTAGGGATGGGCGGATCGATCCTCAAGTATCGATACTTTCGATACTGATGTTGTATCGAAAGGATCGATCCTCACATAAAAATATCGACTCTAAAGTGCATTTTTAACCATTAATTTGATTTATTTATCAAGAAATTCGGTGCACAAAAAAGCCTCTAAGTATATTATCGAATAATTGTGTTGGATAGAACCACTGCTGCTGCTCATCAGAACACACGCAAATGCAGAGAGACAGAACCAATCGATCACAGACAGCGTTCGCTGCTGGCGCATGGCTCAGAGTGCTTGTTCAAATAGGGCTGCGTTTCCCAAAAACATCAGAAGCGTAAGTAGATTTTATGAAACCATTGCCACATTATTACATTAGCCTACATAAAATTGTTACTATATATCAAATTAATACTGAAAAATGCATCACGGTTTCCACACAAATATGAAGCAGCAATAAAAATAAATGTTTCTTGAGCTGCAAATTATATTAGAATGATTTCTGAAGGATCATGTGACACTGCAGACTGGAGTAATGATGCTGAAAATTCAGCTTTGATCACAGGAATAAATTATATTTTAAATTATATCCTAATAGAAAACAGTTACTTTAAATTGTAATAATATTTCAGATTATTTCTGTTTTTCCTACATTTTTGATCAAATAAATTCAGCCTTGATGAGTGTAAGAGACTTTTTTAATTCTGCAGTGAAAACGAGCTTCCATAGTAATGTCATTCCATGATTTTCTTTCTGTGCAAAATGAAGATAGTTTATCAGTTTAGCAGCTGCTTTTTTCCATGTTATGAAAATGAATGGCGATTTATATTGCCAAGCCTCAAAAATGACCATAAAAGTAGTCTATAGTTAATATTTTAAGTGAACCAATACTTTACACATAAAACATAAAACCAAAAGCAATCCTTTTTTTATGTTCTTAATACCTGTTCCTGGTCTTATTGCGAAAAAATAAAAATCTGATTTGTTTATTAAAATGTTATATATTTATTTTACCAAAGCCAAGTAGACAGGGAAAAACTATATTAGCAAATAATATCATAGCTAATTTTTACCCACTCATTTTAAGTCCTGCTCCTACTGTATTTTATCTGTATATTATTAGTGAACATTGTACAATCAATGAAGGGGGGCTGCCGTGATGGTTGACTTTCTACAACTTTCTCCCATCTCCCGACTGCATCTCTGGCGCTCAGCCACAGTGATCTTTGGGTTCTTCTTTACCTCTCTCACCAAGGCTCTTCTCCCCCGATAGCTCAGTTTGGCCGGACGGCCAGCTCTAGGAAGGGTTCTGGTCGTCCCAAACGTCTTCCATTTAAGGAATGGAGGCCACTGTGCTCTTGGGAACCTTAAGTGCAGCAGAATTTTTTTTGTAACCTTGGCCAGATCTGTGCCTTGCCACAATTCTGTCTCTGAGCTCTTCAGGTAGTTCCTTTGACCTCATGATTCTCATTTGCTCTGACATGCACTGTGAGCTGTAAGGTCTTATATAGACAGGTGTGTGGCTTTCCTAATCAAGTCCAATCAGTATAATCAAACACAGCTGGACTCAAATGAAGGTGTAGAACCATCTCAAGGATGATCAGAAGAAATGGACAGCACTTGAGTTAAATATATGAGTGTCACAGCAAAGGGTCTGAATACCTAGGACCATGTGATATTTCAGTTTTTTTTTTTTAATAAATCTGCAAAAATGTCAACAATTCTGTGTTTTTCTGTCAATATGGGGTGCTGTGTGTACATTAATGAGGAAAAAAAATTAACTTAAATGATTTTAGCAAATGGCTGCAATATAACAAAGAGTGAAAAATGTAAGGGGGTCTGAATACTTTCCGTACCCACTGTATATGTGTGTGTCAGATATTTTTAATATTATTCATTTTTTTGTCCATGGAGGCAATCAGTAGGCTAATTTCTAATGAGGAGACCAATTTATATGACAGATTTTAATGAAGGCTTTTATTCATATGTAAACATTGTTTAATTACCATTATAACTTAAACTATCTCACAAATTTTTGCTCACTCAGTGTTTTTTTAATTTTACAGTTGGGTAATTTTGTTGCAGTAGCACGAGATAGCTTGATTTCAAACTTTGAATTGAATAAAAAATGACAAGTAAACAGTCAGTAATAAAATAAGAACAAATAAAGAAATTAATAATGATAACACAAATACAAAATAACGAGAGGCCTACAAATGAAATAAATTGCTTTTTAGTTTATCAGGTCTAACAGTAGGGCTATTAAGAGATTTTTTTTTTTTTACCAATTATCCAAATAATGTTTAGTCCTAGAAAGCTATTATTATCAGAACACGGGAGCATAACATAGCGGTTAGCAGATCAATGAATGAGAGGGCAGCGTTACCAGAGATGCCCATATACCACACCATGTTACAGTACAGTAGGGTTATTGCAGACAGAAACAATACTGTACTACATCGATGTTTCCTGTCAGCTTGATTTTTGAGTGGACTTTGCTGTTCCGATGAGCATGAGCGGTATATGAGTGGAGCGACTGAGTGGAGCACACATAGAGCCGGATAACAAGCAGAGCGTCACACCATGTGAAAGTGAAACCTGAGCAGTGAACTCATTTTCGGCAGCCGAAATTTCGGTGCATCTCTAATTATTGGCGACATCAGAAATGGATATTATATAGTAGATGCTTTTTGAACATTTTAGCAATTTAAAAATATTAAAAGGTGGCGCTCTTGTCAAGCAGTCTTACACGTTTCAAATGTCCTGTCCACAGGATCGCCCTTATTTTTAATTTTTCAAAAACTCCGGTTGCAGTGTCATCGTATAGACAGTTTTTGGCTTGTGACTAGGGATGGGCGGATCGATCCTCAAGTATCGATACTTTCGATACTGATGTTGTATCGAAAGGATCGATCCTCACATAAAAATATCGACTCTAAAGTGCATTTTTAACCATTAATTTGATTTATTTATCAAGAAATTCGGTGCACAAAAAAGCCTCTAAGTATATTATCGAATAATTGTGTTGGATAGAACCACTGCTGCTGCTCATCAGAACACACGCAAATGCTGAGAGACAGAACCAATCGATCACAGACAGCGTTCGCTGCTGGCGCATGGCTCAGAGTGCTTGTTCAAATAGGGCTGCGTTTCCCAAAAACATCAGAAGCGTAAGTAGATTTTATGAAACCATTGCCACATTATTACATTAGCCTACATAAAATTGTTACTATATATCAAATTAATACTGAAAAATGCATCACGGTTTCCACACAAATATGAAGCAGCAATAATAATAAATGTTTCTTGAGCAGCAAATGAGCATATTAGAATGATTTCTGAAGATCATGTGACACTGAAAACTGGAGTAATGATGCTGAAAATTCAGCTTTGATCACAGATGCATTTTAAATGATATATTAAAATAGAAAATTGTTATTTGAATTGTTATTTTTCACAATATTTTTTTTTGTTCAAATAATTGCAGCCTTGGTGAGCATGAGACTTAAGAAAATATGACAAAATCTCACTGACCCAAACTGACCAAACTTTTGTGTACATGTAATATTTATTCAAAATTGGCTAGTTTGTGCAAAGTTCCCATGAAAGGGAACGTGTGAATCATCGGGTGTCAGAAACCGCTGACACGGATGTACACACTTTCTAAACGCTTCGCTAGTGCTCGCCATAGTAGGAAAGAAAAAGCTCTTACTTTGCTTTTTGGAATGCACGCTTCAAACAGACCATGTTAAAAAACATGGCTTTAAAATCTAATATTAAGTGAGTATAATTACTGATTATATTCTTTTAATAATTTAAAAGATCAGTTTAGTTTAGAGGTATCAGCGATACTGGGCTTGAAAATATCGGTATCGGATCGAAAATAAAATAAGAGGTATCGCCCACCCCTACCTGTGATGTCGGTGCCTGCGCTGTTATCTCTGCCTACTGGAGACTTTTTCTGGATTCTGATTGGCCAACATGGCTTTATGGTTGAGATTATATCGCCATCTGTTGGTTTGGCATGCTCTTGACAGTGCTTCATAGCATGTGTTTGCGTTTTCGTGTACGGAGATTTTTTTTTAAAACGGAAGAATGAAAAACCCGTGTACGTGTGGACATGGCCTGAATGTTTTTCTTGATCAAGAAACAGTCTAATTTAGAAATTCTAAAGAAACACAAATACGCCTTAGAGTAACTTCATCACAAATTATATTCTCATGTTTGCATGTTTGTAAAAAAATTATTATTTCTATTTTTGTCTGGATTTGTTTGTTAAATATATGTAAATTATCAGCTTTGATCACTGCAATATGTGGAATAGTAGGCTATACATTTCATTTAAGAAGGAAAAAAGTCCACGAATACATCAAAATAAATTAATGCAAGAAATAACATATTTCTGTAGTGCTGCTTTGGGATCTGTACATTTTTCATGCACTCACTGTAAAGAATAAAGACTTTTGTATAATTCGATTTTTCATCTTTAATTTTTAGAAAAATAGGTGTCAAGAAGAAACAAACAGAAGATATTACTGATTTTTAATGGCTCATTTACAAAAAGTAACTTGAGTGTTGCCATTTTAATTTAGGGAAATTTAATTTTGTATAGTTGTCATTTGAATTTAATTTGTTTGCTAAATAAAACATTGATGCAAATCTCCTTCCTTTTATAAACAGGTGCATAGGGACACAAGAAAGAGCTCTCTGGAATGGCTCGGATATCTTTGTAGTGGTGGTAGCACTGAAACTACAGACTCAGTGAAAAACAAGATCAGTTTCACCCAGGACACGTCCAAAAACACAGTGTTTCTACAGGGAAAGAATTTTGAGACTGAGGACTCAGCTGTGTATTATTGTGCAAGATACACACAGTGTCTAAACAAGCCACAGCTCTGTACAAAACAAGTCTAAACACATTGAACAAATGAACATCAGCTTAACTGGTTTTATTCAACTCAAAATATTATTTAACATGACTGAAAACATGACTATACCAACAAAAGTTATTTTTGTGGTTAAGATCCGGTTTAAATAATTCTTTAAGGTAACAACTGCACGTATTCACTCATTACAGTGTATTTTACAATTCCACTTATAAACCATGTCTTATCCGTGTGAGTGCAGTGAGATTGTGAGTACAGTCAATTTTTTCAAGAGTTTTTTTAGCATTATTAAACAGTTTTCCACTGAAACATGATACAACCATTATGACCACAAAATTCCCATACTCTCAAGACTTTATTTTATAAATCAAGTACAAAATCAGACAAATAATTTAGCATTATCATTAATAATTACCATAAGAACTAATATCAGATGTTTGCATCAATGCAAATCTCCGCCCTTAACAGGAGCACACAGACAGAATAAAAGCTCTTTGTGTTTTACAGAGCCATAGCACAGTACAAATACAAGCAGCTTCATGTACTTTATATCAGCACTGCTAGTTTTAGCAGCTGCACCCTGTGAGTATACTACTGTATATATATATATATATATATATATATATATAAACAAATAAATATTTATTGAAAATCAAATGTGGAGTTTAGTTTGTATTACTGAAAATGTTTTAATTGTTGTTCGTAGGTCTTTTCTGCATTGAGCTGGATCAGCCTCCTGTAATGGTTGTAAAACCAGGGGAAACATTTACCATCGCCTGTAAGATCACTGGATATTCAGCCTCAGGTGGAGGCTACACAAACTGGATCAGACATTCAAGTGGAAAACCGATGGAATGGATCGGCTGGTACCACACTTCCAGCAGCAATGGTGTCAAAGATTCTCTCAAAAATAAGATCAGTTTCTCTTCTGAATCCTCCAGCAACGCAGTTATTTTAACAGGAAAAAACTTCAACACTGAGGACACTGCTGTGTATTACTGTGCTCGAGATACACTGTGCTACAACCTGTCACAGGACCTGTACAAAAACCCCGAACCACTGAACACATTTTTCAATAAAACAAAGTTATACATTGCAGATCCTTTCCATCTTATGACATAATTCCAAAGCCAATATGGCAAAATCAAAGCAAATAAATAAATAAAATACTGCACACTGAATGGGTCAGTTGATGTTTTAGCTTTTGTAAATCAGTTATATTTTTGTATTGAATTAATCTGCTAAATGTCAGGTAACAACCTTGGGTGCACAATTGATCCCACATTTAAGAATAATTTAGATGCCAGAAGAGGGCATCCTTTCATGATAAAAAAAAGAAGTTTTTTTTCAGGTTTTGTTTGATTGAACACACCCACTCTGTGTGTCCCTACGCATTAGCAAATATATCAATGCAAACTCAAATGCCATATTTAAACAACTGGTAAATGAGTGATTTATCTGAAGAGGAGAGACAATGTTCTCCATAAATCTCCTTCTGCTGTTGGTGGTGGCTGTACACAGTGAGTGTTTTTAGTTTAGGGGGTTTTATTTAGGCAGTCTTACAATGTAACATCCAATCCTGTTTCGTCAGTATTGTAGTTAATTTGATGTGTAAAGCATTTTTCTCTCTGTTTAAGTGTTTATTGTCAGGTTGTGCTCACACAGAGCAGTCAGTAACTGTGTCTCCAGGTGGATCTGTTAAACTGACCTGTGCCTGCAGTGGATTCACTCTTAGTAGCTATAGGATGCACTGGATCCGTCAGGCCCCTGGAAAAGGACTGGAATGGATTATTTATTATTATGATGATTCTTATAAGAGATCAGCTCAGTCAGTGCAGGGCAGATTCACAGCCAGTGGCATAAGTTTGCTTTCAAAAGTGGTGGGGACACCGCGCAACTCGTTTGGCTAGTTTTTTATTTAATAACCTAATTTACTTGGGGACTGGGTTTAGAGTTGGACAAACTTAATTTTTGCTTTTCAAAAATACATCAATGTACCAGGGGCGGCTCCAGAGAATTTTGAACGCAGGTGCTGAGGGTGCTAGATCACTGACAGAGGGAGCTGGGCAATTCAGGGCTCCAGACTCATTCTTCCCACTGGTCGCTCTTTTGCTATTAACTTTCTCAGCTGGTTGCACGAGTACGTTTTTTTTTTTTGCGCTACAACATGCTATTAATCAATGCATGCTGATGAACTTTTATCGTAGTTTATAGTTATATGGAAACGAAAGTAGTTAACATTCAACCCGTTCTTTTTCATCAGTAGTATTATTTGTGATTTGAAGTTTGTGAACGGGAGTTCCTCTTTTGACATGTTATAAGCCGGCTTCGGATGCTTTCACATTTTCGATTTCACGATCTTGTCAGGTTTTACAATGAAATATAATTGTCTGTTTTGCTTACATCTATAGACCTTTCACCTTTTAAGACAAAAAAAAAAAAGATGGATT
>NW_015508057.1:0-3763 GCF_001515645.1 Sinocyclocheilus grahami | reverse complement strand
TTTACCCACTTTCTCATGAACAAAACACAATGTCACATCTGTTTGATGGAACTGAGGGGTTGCATGCACATGCCTGCTGCAAATAATCACATTTATTCACTGAAGTACAATATTATTCCATACCAAGATAGCTGATACTATTGCCTATACAATGAACCTCAATAGTCTCAAGCTCCAGTGATTCCACAATTCAGGGTTTCGATGCAAATGAACTGATGTCTGCTTCATATTTAAACAGCTACACTGTTGAGTGGAGGACTCATCACCAGTTCAGCCTTCATATAAACCATGTTCACTTCATTTCTCTTGCTGTTGCTGGCTGCTGTGTCTTGTAAGTAAATCCCCTGAACAAAACAAACTGTTTTCTAAGTGTAAATAAATACATATTCATAATTATTTTTTAAATGTTGTGTTTATCCACAGGTATTGACTGTCAGGTTGTGCTCACACAGTCTGAACAGTCAGTAGTTGTGGCTCCAGGTGCTTCCTACAAACTGACCTGTGCCTGCAGTGGGTTTACTGTTAGTGGCACTTACATGCACTGGATCCGTCAGGCCCCTGGAAAAGGACTGGAATGGATTATTTATTATTATGATGATAATAATAAGAACTCAGCTCAGTCAGTGCAGGGCAGATTCACAGCATCCTCGGACAGCTCTAATCTCTATCTGAATATGAATCAGCTGAAGACTGAAGACACTGCAGTGTATTACTGTGCAACAGGGACACAGTGGAAACACAAATACAGGGCAGCTGTTCAAAAACTCATCATGAGAAATGGGGCGGACATCCAAGTTACGCAAGCTGAACATCTTGCAATCCTTACCCCACAAAATAAGCATGACACTGATACTACACTCTAAAAAATGCTGGGTTAAAACAACCCAATTTGGGTTATTTTGGCAATCCAATGCTGGGTCAAATATGGACAAACCCAGCGTTGGGTTATTTTAACCCAGCCGGTTGGGTTAAATCTTTGACCCAACATGCTGGGTTGTTTTATTTAACTCAACTATTGATTAAAATGACTACATTGCTGGTTAAAAACAAACCTGAAATAGGTTTAATAATAATGATAGTAATAAAAAAATTAAAAAACAGTAATAATCAAAAGGTAAAAATGTATTAATAAAAAAGAACATCCAAATGTAAGACAAAAGAAAGCATATATAATTTATATAGGAAAAAGCATGATATATTTTCATGCTCAATGAACAATAAAACAGCATATAAAACATTTAAATCCAATTTCCGTTTTATAAATATAAAAATAAATAAATAACATCAATAAATTACATTAGCTTCGATTTTAACATTTACATTATATACACAAACACACAAGTAAAATGCTTCATATATATTAGTTTGACGACTTTCCCCTTCATATAAACTCACATAGCTGTTTAGAGAGTAAGTTTAACAAAGAGGCACAAGAACACAGTGGCACAAGTAAAATGCTTTAGATATATGTGTTAGTCTGACAACTTTCCTCATCATATAAACTCGCATAACATTTTAGAGAGGGTTAGTTGTCATGGTTCCAGTACTGCTCAACATGACAAATATTCACGGAGCAGTCTTACTGAAGGAGATTCTGTTCCAGGGAGTTTGAAGACAACAGTCTGCAAAAATTCCCACGCTGGTGCGCACTGCTTCGGGAAATGGATGTCCAAAACATAAAAAAGTTTAAAGCATGTGTTCACATGCAGCACCAAGGAGTGTGTTTTGCTGCAGTGCCTGTTTGCCAACAACAACAAAGGCTTGATGGCACTGACTGTCATCCCCAAGACCAAGGACAGAGGGGAAGGGTTTAGTGAGCTCAGCCTCCTTCAAGTATTCAACCATGTTGGTCCCAACCTGTTAAAAACAGAAGAATGTTAAAAACATACAACTCACTATACATTCACAATGCAGCATTATAAAACAAAATCAATCATTAATATTTTATATATCGTGCAGTTGACTCAAATTACATTCTACATTAATTTGCATAATTAGTCCTTCAGTCTTTATAGGGTGCTTCTCAAATGGAAGGTTGCATCCTAGTAAGGCTGTATCTGTCCATGTCCAGTCCTTCTGAGGCTTCTAGGCTATAGAGTCCTGCTCAGTATTAAATGCTACAATGAGTTTTAATGCATACCTGCCAGCCAATCAGAATCGAGAATTCAGGCAGACCATGGTATAAATGAAAATATAACACTGTAATCTTGTGTTTACAGTCTCAACTGTAAAGTTTTTACTCCCAGGGCATAGTATTAAATTATAAAAAGTTTATGTCCTTCTGTCTGTCCTTAAATTATATCATCCCCAAAGACTTGTCACAATATAGTAATTTTGAATTCATTCATTTTGCTTAATAAAGAACATTTGAGAGAAATTAAGAATAGGCCTGCCTTTAACCCTATTAAGCACTGGCAACCAGGATGAGATTTACATGGGCAAACACTACCAACTATTCCTTTAGAAAATGCAAAAGTCTAGTTTGATGTGTTGTTTCAAATGAATTATTACTGCATAATTGAAGAGTTTATAAAATTTCAATAGGTGTCACTGTGGATAAGAAGTATCAGCTATTAACACAATAGCAGTGATACAAGATATCAATAAATAGGAAAAACAAACACTATGCTAAATATTTTTACAGAGGTTCATAAGCACAGAAAAATGTAAATGTCCCTTTAGAGGGCACACTATGCAAACCCACTTCTCCTTGTCTTTAAAAAGTCTCCACTCTTTTTATCTCCAGAGACAAACTTGTTTGTGACTTTGATGCATCAGCTTCCTCTTTTTATAACATGACAATGGATATTGTGCCTAAACTGGGTTTTATCTTCATGTTTGCTCTCACAGAATGTAAGAAGGACTCTTGAAAATCTGTTGTGACAATCAGACTTACTCATGTGTGCTGTAAATGTTAATGTTGAACAATGTTTAACATTAACCATGTTAACTGTTTGTTTTTCAGTCTGTTGGTGTCAAACACTGACTGAGTCTGAGTCAGTGGTCATTAAACCTGGAGGATCTCACAGACTCACCTGTACATTCTCTGGATTTAGTAGTGACCCAGACTTAGCTTGGATCAGACAGACTGCAGGAGGAGGTCTGGAGTGGCTGGCATACATCTCTGGTGGTAGTAGTTATATACACTACTCTCAGTCTGTTCAGGGACGCTTCACCATCTCCAGAGACAACAGCAAGAAACAGATGTATCTGCAGATGAATAATATGAAGAATGAAGACACTGCTGTATATTATTGTGCAAGAGAGACACAGTGATGAATACAGCTACAGCACTGCACAAAATCTGAGAACAAACAACTCTATATTCCATTTCTCATTCCTTAAACAAAAATTGATTGGAAAGATTGATGTAACCCTTTACAATACGGGTGTAATGTAGAACATTCCAGCACCAGTCTTCCAACAACCATCCATAAACCTACTATCAGCTAACAGAACTTAAAAGCAAAATATTAACCATCAGCAATATCGTACACATCTAAAAATGACAGATTGAAAGTAAGATCTACCAGAAAGATTCTAATGCATGTCATTCATTGATAATTATTAACCCAAACAGAGAAGTCACTGCTTGACACTTGAAGTGTATAAGTACTGAACTTTTTTCAGTACTTATACACTGAAATACACGCTGACGTTCCCCTCTTTCCTCCCCACCACCACCAGATTGTTCCCTGTCCATCCGTCAGAGGGTAGACTCTGTCCCTGCCTTCATCTTCAGGCAGGACCAGCCAAATCTGCA
>NW_015508056.1:23330-32539 GCF_001515645.1 Sinocyclocheilus grahami | reverse complement strand
AGTGTGTGAGAGAGTGTGTGTGTGTGTGTGTGAGTGTGTGTGTGTCACATGACCTCACCTCTCACAGTAACGGCCGTCGTATCCCTCCTCACAGCGATCGCAGCGGAAGTCACCGGCGCTCTCTATCACACACGTCGAGCTGAAACTATAGACACACAACATATCAGCACTGCACCATATACAGAAATAAAATCAACATAGCAATATTTTATTTATTTTAAATACTTCTATATTTTATATATTAATTTATTGACTGATAAATTACACATACACACGGATACATATATATATATACTGTATATGTATGTATATTTATGTATTTAATTATATGCGCAACCAAATTTCACTAACACATACACGTGTTCAGCTGTCAAGCCGCCAAAATAAAAGCTTAATGGTTTAATGTTTGAAAATGAATTAAGATGGAAAAATTAGTATTGTAATGTTGCAGTTGTACTATAAAATAAGATTTTATTAAAATAATCTACTATCAGTGAGATACTATTATAGATTATATTAATAGTTTGAATAAGTTTTTATTTTTATATATTGTTTTTGTTTTAATTTCTGTTATTGTTTTAGTATTTTTTGTGTTTTGTCATTTTGACCAAATGACTTTTTTAATATATTAATATTTTTTATGTCTAAATAGTTTGTATTATTTTTTATTTCAGTATTATTTTTATTTATTTTAGTATATCAAGTATAATAAAAATGAGAAATGTTTACTTGGCAACTAAAAAAATTTGTTTATGTTTTTCATTACACTATATATTTTTTCCCCAATATTTATATTTAATAATAGTCAATATTATTATTATCTGCACTCAAAAAACGTCTTCAGAATATAACGTTTATTTAAAAATTATTTTTATTTTGCATAAAATCATCCAACTCCTTCTCGAATTATTAATGACTTCATAATAAATCTATTCAAGTCATCTGCTGAAAGTGCATTTTTTCGTATCATAATATAGCAGAAAGACTAAATATTGTTGTACAGCTCTAACATTAACCACTACTCAGTTTCATTTCTTTCTTAATTCCGATTGGATTATTTCCAGAACTGTTTCTACTGGTTAATTTCCAGAAGTGCCCCAGGTTAACATGTGACCACGGCAGTGTCATGTGACCTCACCTCTGACCCCGCAGAGGACAGGTGCACAGCGAGCAGTCTCTGACGGAGCCCTGAACCTTCCCATAATACCCTGCGGTGCAGACGTGGCAGTGCTCTCCTGCGGTGCTGTGCTGGCAGCCCTGAACACACAATGATCTCAGCATCTCAAGCAGCTGCTCTGTCTGTATTATCAGTTAGCTCGGATGCAGCAGCTCGTCTGTGTTTCTCACCAGACATTCGCCCGTGTCCAGGTCACATGACAGGCTGTGGTTGTTGCACCGGCAGGGGACGCAGGGCCGAATGAGCGGACGCTTTCTGCCCTTCATGCTGAGCTCGGACACGGCCTGACGGTAAAACCCCGGAGCACACTCCTGGAACACAGAGCATGATGGGTAAAAACATCAGATCATTCATCAAAACACCCCATAACATAACAGAACTCAACCCTGAGTGATACTAATGTGAAAGTACATTATTTATATACACACTATATTTATTTTTATTTTTTTTGTATCGACTTTCTAAATTTGTATAAATGGCAGGAAATATTATATTGTATTATATAATAAAGTATTAATTTATATATTTCATTTTATTTATTTTTAATTTCATTTTCAGTATTTATCAAACTTTCACAATTTTGACAAATGGCAGAAATGATATAATTTCTAATTATATTGTATTATATTTTTAAGTATTAACTTTATATTACTGATATATTTTATTTTATTTAGGTTTAGTTTCATTTTTATTTTTTTTACATTTTATTATTTTTTATTAAAAATATTTAGTACTTATCAGTTTCTAAATGTTGATAAATGGCAGAAAATATTAGAAATTATACATTATATTGTATTATATTATTAAGTATTCATTTATATTATTTATATATTTCATTTGATTTATTTTTCATAAAATTTTCAGTATTTATCAAACTTTCAAAATTTTGACAAATGGCAGGAAATTATACATTTCTAATTATATTGTATTATATTTTTATGTATTTAACTAAGTTTTATTATTTAAAATATTTAGTACTTATCAGTTTCTAAATGTTGATAAATGGCAGAAAATATTTGAAATTACACAATATATTGCATTATATTATTAAATATTAATTATGTATTATATATATATATATATATATATTAGTACTTGTAAGAGTTTCTAAATTTGGTTAAATGGCAGAAAATATTAGAAATTATACATTATATTGTATTGTATTATTAAGTATTAATTTTATACTACTTATATTTTTATTTGATTGTTTGTTTTTGAGTTTCTGAGTCTGGATAAAGGACAGGAACTATGAGAAACATTTCTAAATGTGACACAACACATGAAGGTTTGTTTTGAGATCTGTCTGTAGCGGAAGATGCGGATGCTGACCTGACAGGAGAGTCCAGCGTATCCCAGCGCACACTCACACGCCTCCACCAGCCGCGCCTCGTCTCCGCCCTGACGAGCCTCATCCGCCTCCAGAGCCGTGTCCAGAGAGATATTAGAGATCCTACAGAGAGGAGATCATCAGATCAGCACGTGCTAACTCGCTTAATTCACGTCTCATTCTGAGTGATTCATCAGTGATGTTATTCTGAACGAACACGACTGTCTGCATAATCTTTCATCCCAATGTGTTGTTATGAGTTATTATCATATGTGTCCCTGCAGCACAAAAGCAGTGTTGAGTCGCTGGGGGATATTTGTAGCAATAGCCAACAATACATTGTATGGGTCACAATTATACATTTCTCTTTTATGCCAAAAATCATTAGGATATTAAGTAAAGATCATGTTCCATGAAGATATTTAGTAAATCTCCTACCGTAAATATATCAAAACTTAATTTTTGATTAGTAATATGCATTGCTAAGAACTTCATTTGAACAACTTTAAAGATGATTTTCTCAATATTTAGATTTTTTTGCTCCCTCAGATTCCAGATTTTCAAATATTGTCCGATCCTAACAAACCATACATCAATGGAGAGCTTATTTATTCAGCTTTCAGATGATGGATGAATCTCAATTTCAAAAAATTGACTCTTATGACTAGTTTTGTGCTCCAGGGTCACATGTTAAATAATCATCACTATATTTACACAATACTGTAAGGAATTCCCTTTATTATTATTGTATTTTTTATTTATAATTCTTTTTAATAATAATTTTTATTATTCATTCATTTTAGTTCATATTCATACTTACATATTATGCATTGCTAAGAACTTCATTTGAACAACTTTAAAGATGATTTTCTCAATATTTAGATTTTTTTGCACCCTCAGATTCCAGATTTTCAAATAGTTGTATCTCAGCCAAATATTGTCCGATCCTAACAAACCATACATCAATGGAAGCTTATTTATTCAGCTTTCAGATGATGGATGAATCTCAATTTCAAAAAATTGACTCTTATGACTGGTTTTGTGCTCCAGGGTCACATGTTAAATAATCATCACTATATTTACACAATACTGTAAGGAATTCCCTTTATTATTATTGTATTTTTTATTTATAATTCTTTTTAATAATAATTTTTATTATTCATTCATTTTAGTTCATATTCATACTTACATATTCATCCCTATGGAATTTATACTGCATGTACTTATTATTATTTATAATTATTATTACATATTTACATAATCATTGCTATGCTATTTACATGATACCTCAAGGAATTCTACTCGGTATTACTATTATTATTATTGATAATTATAATAATTATTTTATTTTTATTACTTATAATTATTTTGTTATTATTATTTATTCATATTTACATATTCATTGCTACTTTCATGATACTGAAAGGAATTCTACTTATTATTATTATTATTAATTTTATTTTCCCCAAAGGAATTCTATTTATTATTATTGTGCTTTTTATTATTATTTATATATATATATATATTTTTTTGTTGTTGTTGTATTTATCAATATTTGTTCATATTCATATTTACATATTCATCACTTTGGTTTTACATGATAATCCAATGAATTCCAGTTATTGTTGTTAATTTGTTATTCTGAATTATTTTTGTCATTTTTATTATAATTTATTCATATTAATTGTAACATTAACCACAATGGCATTTGCAGTACATGATAAGGAATTCTAATTATTATTAGTTATTTGTGTTATTATACTTCATATAGACATTATTCTAAAGAAGAAACATCTAAATGTAATAACTCATCCTATTAATCAATATCATAGCTCACTGTTCACGATCCTGATGGATAAAAGTCTGGCTCTACATTAAATCTGACTGAATACATCAGATCACTCTAAAATATGCCACATTATGCAAGCTGAATGTTGAATGTGAGAGTTGCTGTGAATGATTCAGATCCACACACACACACACTCTCACACACACACACACACACACACACACACACACACACACACTCTCTCTCTCTCACACACACACACACACTCTCACACACACACACTCACACTGTCTCTCACACTGTCACACACACACTCACTCACACTGTCACACGCACACACACACACACACACACACTCTCTCACACACACACACTCACTCACACTGTCACACACACACGCACACACTCACACTGTCTCACACACACACATACACACTCTCTGTCTTAAATTGTGTTTTTGTTGTCTTTTTGTAGTATGCAGGGATGGATATAGATATAGACTTGATGTACTAAAATAACTGATAATGAATTAATGAAATCTATATGGTTTTTGTGTCTCTATAGGTTTTATTAATAGTTTTTTCTTTGGTACGTTTAGTCAAGTCTAACTAAATTAAAAGAAATGTTGCCTTGGCAACTATCTGAAGTGTTTTTTTTTCAGGTAAAGTTTGTTTTTAAATCTAGATCTGGCTGTCTATGTAGGCTAGCTGTGTGTAGTTATTCTGGACTACAAGCCTTCATAAGACGTTTAGGACATAGCTATCTTAGAATAGCTGTGTTCTAGCTCAGCAGCTAATTCTCCTTACCGGGATTTAGACATGAATTGTACTCCGTTGTGTTTTAGGCACTAAAACAGTCCAGTACATTATAGTCAAACACATTTTTATATTGAAATAATGAAGATTTCTGTGCCACCCCAGACTGGTTGCTGGCCTCTCTCTGGCCACCCCTTTAAAACATCCTGGCTCCACCACTGGCTCTGATCTTTGTTTGGAACTATTTTCGTTGGCAAAATTGAGCAAAAACAAGCAATATTATGTCTAAAATGTAAGTCACTTATTGCTAACTTTACTGAACTTGTATAACATGATTATTAAATGTGTTCATGCTAATATCTGCAGAAAAACGGTACTCTTTGTGTGATATAGATTAAGTTAACTATATTAAATTATATAATCTTAAAAACACACACACACACACACTCTCTCACACACACACACTCACACACACTGTCACACACACACGCACACACTCACACTGTCTCTCACACACACACACACACACACACACACACACACACCTGCTCTGCTGCAGTCCTGAGCCGTACGACGCTTTGATGATGATGTACTCCACGTTACTCAGCACTGACATGAAGTCGGCGTGACTCACGGCTTCATCAGACACAGAGTTGAAATACTTCCACTTGTGCTGCACACAAACACAAGAGCACGGTCAGAGCGCGCCGGGATCACACACACACACACACACACACAGAGGTGATGTCAGCAAACTGACCTCGGTCAGAGGAACCTCCTGTCCGGTGCGGACGCCGTTCTCAGGCGCAGGAAGCTCAGTGTAGATGACCAGCTTGCGCAGGTGCCCGCCCCTCATCAGCACCTGAGGCTCGTGATTGGCCAGACCCAAGCCGTCCAGAGCGAAGAAGGCCAGCGTGTAGGAGAGTCTTCCTCCGTACGACAGCAGCTACCGGAGAAACAACAGAACCACACGAATCACACATCTGAGTGCAACAAATACATGCATAAACATAAATTTTTTTTACATTATTAAAAAAGTATGAATAGAAATGCATAAATAACTGTGGTATTTGTGTCTTGTTACCATGGTATTTGTGTGGTGTTAACTGTGGTATTTGTGTCTTGTTACCATGGTATTTGTGTGGTGTTAACTGTGGTATTTGTGTCTTGTTACCATGGTATTTGTGTGGTGTTAACTGTGGTATTTGTGTCTTGTTACCATGGTATTTGTGTGGTGTTAACTGTGGTATTTGTGTCTTGTTACCATGGTATTTGTGTGGTGTTAACTGTGGTATTTGTGTCTTGTTACCATGGTATTTGTGTGGTGTTAACTGTGGTATTTGTGTCTTGTTACCATGGTATTTCTGTGGTGTTAACTGTGGTATTTGTGTCTTGTTACCATGGTATTTCGGTGGTGTTAACTGTGGTATTTGTGTGGTGTTTGTGTCTTGTTACCATGGTATTTGTGTCTTGTTACCATGGTATTTGTGTGGTGTTTACCGTGGTATTTCTGTGGGGTTTGTACCTTGTTACCATGGTATTTGTGTGGTGTTTGTGTCTTGTTACCATGGTATTCTGTGGTGTTAACTGTGGTATTTGTGTCTTGTTACCGTGGTATTTGTGTGGTGTTTACCGTGGTATTTGTGCGGGTCTGTACCTTGTTACCATGGTATTCTGTGGTGTTAACTGTGGTATTTGTATCTTGTTACCGTGGTATTTGTGTGGGGTTTACCGTGGTATTTGTGCGGGTCTGTACCTTGTTACCGTGGTATTTCTGCGGCAGTCTCCAGTAATACGGGCCGGTGAGGACAGGCAGACTGTGGAGGTGAGACGCGTCCAGCAGCATCTCTTGATCGCTGTAAGAAACTCCCTCCAGCGTCCCCTGCAGGTCACTCTGAGACACGACACGCAGCAGAGCCGGAGCAGAGCCCAGCGTGATCTGAATCACAGACACACACACTTATTAATATACACACCATTCATGAATATTCATAATTCACATCAAAAGACTTTCCTGCACTGCAATCTTCAGTTCCATGGCAGCATAAATAATATTTTTATCTGGATTTAGTTTGTTTCTTAATTAAATGTGATGAGAAAAAAAAAAACTGTAGACTCACAAACAAATGTCTTTTAAAGAATGAGTCAAAAGAATCACTTACTCGCTGAAATAATTTAACTCACTGACTGGATGTTAATATGACAAAAAAATGCACTGAAGAACTGTTTTATACACATTTTTAATATTTTGCGCCTCTGGTAAAATAACTGTAAAGCATGGAATCTCATGACTTACCGTTTCATTTATATATAAAGTTTGGGGTCAGTAAGATTTTATGTTTTTAATCAAGGATGCATTCAATTGATCAAAAGTGACAGTCAAGACATTTATAATGTTACAAAAGTTTTGAGTCATTGTATGGGTCACAATTATACATTTCTCTTTTATGGCAAAAATCATTAGGATATTAAGTAAAGATCATGTTCCATGAAGATATTTAGTAAATGTCCTATCGTAAATATATCAAAACTTAATGTTTGATTAGTAATATGCATTGCTAAGAACTTCATTTGAACAACTTTAAAGATGATTTTCTCAATATTTAGATTTTTGTGCACCCTCAGATTCCAGATTTACAAATATTGTGCTATCCTAACAAACCATACATCAATGGAAAGATTATTTATTCAGAATAATATTTCACAAAAATTTACTCTCATGACTGGTTTTGTGCTTCAGGGTCACATATTATACTGATTTCTGAAGATCATGTGACACTGAAGACTGGAGTAATGATGCTGAAAATACAGCTGCGCATCACAGAAATACATTACAGTTTAACACATATTCACACAGAAAACAGCTGTTTTACATTAGAATAATATTTCACTTTTTTACTGTATTTTTGTTCAAATAAATGCAGAAGAGACTTCTTTCAGAAACATTAAAAAGCCTTACTGAGCCAAACTTTTGAACTAGTGTATGTTCACAGTGTAGTTAACAAACGGTTTCCTGTAGTGTGAGTCGATGTGATGTGTGTGATCACTGCTCACCGGCACTCGGATCAATCCGCCGAGCTCCTCACAAACGCTGGACACACCGAAACAGAAGCACGGACTGCAGCCGGCCGGATTCTGAGCCGTCAGACCGAACGTCCCAGTCTTACACTCGTCACAGCCGCTGCCGCCCACGTTCTCCTGAAAAACATTAACCACATTAACGATGACGTACTAGAACACATTACAATATACAAAGCTAGGGCTGGGCGCTATGGCAAAAAAAAAAAAAAAATTAATTTTTTTTCAGAACGTTTGACCGATTCTCGATTTTTAAGATTTTTAACTAGTCAACTTGACAATGCAATAGGGCTGCAAAACGATTAGTCGCGATTAATCGATTCAAAATAAAAGTTTGTTTACATACTATATGTGTGTGTACTGTGTATATTTATTATGTATATATAAATACACACACATACTGTACATGTATTTATTAAGGAAAAATATGTTAGATTTATATGTAAAATATTTATATGAAATATAAATTATATACAAATACATAAAATATTTTTTTTAATATTTACATGTGTGTATTTATATATACATAATAAATATACACAGTACACACACATATAGTATGTAAACAAACTTTTATTTTGAATCGATTAATCGCGTCTAATCGTTTTGCAGCCCTACAATGTAACTACAACATGATTCAAGTAACTTTTTCATTATTTACCCTCCAGTTAAAAAATTCTATTCCAGGTGCAGCACACATGAAGTTGTCAACATGATTTAAATGTTAAACAAATCAGTTGTTAAATATCTTTGCAGAAAAGATGCATGAATAATAGTAATAATAATAATATTCGTCACCTTGCAGGAGCAGCGGCCGTGATCCTCGCATCCACACACTCCCAGCGCCGGGTCGCAGAACTCCTCTCGCGTGCCGTCGGGGCTGCAGTTGCAGGCGGTGCATTCTGGGAAGTTTTTGTAGCCCAAAGCGCAGCGGTCGCACCGGAGACCGGAGAAGTGCGGCCTGCAGCGACACTGACCCGACTGCAGCTCACACCGAGATGAACTCGAGCCCGCGGCACTGCAGTTACACACCTGCACACACACACACAGACACACACACACACACACAGACACAGACACACA
>NW_015508056.1:20935-23033 GCF_001515645.1 Sinocyclocheilus grahami | reverse complement strand
CAGAGACACACACACACACACACACAGAGAGAGACAGACACACACGCACACACACAGAGAGACAGACACACACACACAGAGAGACATACACACACACAGAGAGACATACACACACACACACACACAGAGACACACACACACACAGAGAGAGACACACACACACACACACACAGACACACACACAGAGAGACACACACACACACAGAGACAGACACACACACAGAGACAGACACACACACACACACGTTACGGTCTGTTAAATGTAAAAAAAACTATTATATTGCTCTTTGTTTTAAAAAAGGTTATAAAAAAATGTCAATAATTATCGATACCAAACAATATGAAACATTATATCGTTGATAAATGTTTTAGCTATATTGCCCAGCCCTAATTAACAATACTAATTATTACAATTATTTATTATAAAGTAATTATTTATTCATATTTGTTAATATTTACAGATTCCTCACTATGGTATTTAGATGGTACTCCAGGGAATACCACGGTATTATAATGTCACGTGTCGTACCTTGCAGCCGGACACGTCGTTGTGACCCCAGTGACCTTCCTCACACTCCTCACACTTCAGGCCGAGTGTGTGCGGAGGACAGATACACTCGCCCGTGTCTGCGTTACAGTTCCCGTGTGTGTGTGCGCAGTCACATGCTAGAGGAGACAAGCCAGATTACATGAGCCAACACACACTAACCAGCATAAACTAGTGATGGCCGCTTTCGAATCACTGCTTCGTGAAGCTTCGAAGCTTTTGTGAATCATTAGTTTCGAAACAGTGATTCTGAGCACGTATCAAACTGCCAAAGTCACGTGATTTCAGCAAACGAGGATTCATTACGTCATAACTGTTTCGAAATGTCAATGGTTTGCATCATGAATCATGCGAGTTCATTGAGTGGCGAACCATTGAACCAGCGTCTATGGTTTTTACCTGATCTCAGATCAGTTTCATCAATTTGTAGACATTTGTGACCCTGGACCACAAAACCAGTCATAAGGGTCTGAATAGCTCGTCCATAAAATGCATTGCTGTTCTGTTGTAAGTGATCTTAAAGATTCCTAAATGCATCTACTTTCGGAAGGCCAAATAAAGTGCTTTTGCTTTCGCACTGAAACACACAGCGTCTCCCTGACATGCTGCTTCAACACTAACTGCAGTTACTGAAACCACGCCTTCTTTCTTTGCGTGCACATTTGGGCGCATTATGCTAATATTTCCACATAGTGAGGTAGATATGTGGGGCGTGTTAGAACGAGCCGTTTTAGGGGGGCGTGGCAGAGTCTTAACTTTGATAAAGAATATCTCTTTGGTTTTGAGACTTCAGGGATCTTATCTATGCACAATCAGCTTGTAACACTCCAAAGAGAAAGAACAACTTGAAATCGTGTCATATGACCCTTTTAAGACTGCTTTTGTGCTGCAGGGACACGTAGTTAATAGTCTCTTTCTGACCTCTATATACAAGCTCTCCATAAAACAAACAAAGTAAGCCCTGCAAATTAATATAAAATGTAAAAAAAAAACATATTATACAGACACTTCATATTTAATGGTAATTTACTATTTTTATTACATTTAATGTATTATACTTTCAATAAAACATTTGCAATGAGTTTTTAAAAGCTGTTTTTATGCATGTTTTGGTCTGAGTTTTTGTTGCATTTACACACTTTTGACGAGCAGGAGCCACCAGCGTGTGGTGTTTTCAGCGCTTCGAAAAAGTTAGTTTCTTCCATCACTAGCCTAAACTAGTCAGCTCTCATTGTGCATCAGTGCATGTCATAAACATTAGCATGTGTCTGCTGTTCTTACGTGTGCATCCACTCTCGGTGAAGCTGTAGTATCCACGCTCACAGCGATCACATTTATCACCCGTCACCCCGGTGATGCACTGGCACCGCCCCTCCTCATCACATGACGCAGACAGAGCACCTGATTGGTTACATTCACACAGTCTGCAGCCATTGCCGCTGCTGATGCCGTAATAACCCGTCTGAGACACACACACACAGACACAGAGACACACACAGAGACACACACACAGACACACACACACAGACACACACAGAGACACACACACAC
>NW_015508056.1:18094-19641 GCF_001515645.1 Sinocyclocheilus grahami | reverse complement strand
AGAGACACACACACAGACACAGAGACACACACACAGACACAGAGACACACACACAGACACACACAAACAACCGTAAACATACGAAAATAAAAGAGAATGTCATTTGAACTACTGATCATTTATAATAAAACTAATAATATAAATTAAAAGACAATAAAATAAATGTATTAATGAATATGATATGAACATATAAAGAATAAAAAGGAAAAGTACATAATGAAACATGACAAAGAATAACTGCACATACGGGCAGCTATTGACAGTTTATGAATTCTGAAGTTATTAAAGGTCACAGTAGATGACGTACCTGACAGCGGCCGCAGGTTTGTCCGATCACGTGGGCCTTACACTCACACTGACCCGTGATCACGTGACACACGGTGGACAGAGAGCCGTCACCATGGCAACCGCAGGCTGCACACACACACACACACACAACAGAGAGACACCCCCACAGACACCCCGGCCCGCACACACACACACACACACACACACACACACGGAAACACGGATTACACACTACAGTAAAACAGTACCGCGTTTGTCCAGCAGATGTCACTGGAGCTTCATGTCAGAAAGTGTTATTATTATTATTATTATCCAAATCTGACTATTATGTTTATATATTAGGGGTGTAACGGTACACAAACATGACGCTTTGGTATGGTTTCGGTACAGCAGGAGGAAAAAACTAAACCTATATATATATATATGTTTTTTAGTTAAACAATGGTTTACTGAACAAATTGCTTATTCTTTAAATAAATTCAACTACAATTAAAATCTACCTCAGCTCTAAACTATAGGGAGCCCTTTTACATTACTATAAGGTTACAATTAACAACACAGCCCAAACTTAAATTCAATTACTGTTTATTTTTAACTATAGTAATCAACACACAAATTAAAAATTTGTATGCAAACATGTAAATTGCAGATAATGCCGTTTTTAAATGAACTTCTAAATTATACAAATTCTATTTGTTGTTGAAATACAATAATTTACACAGTGGCTGTCATAACTTGTTTCACAAACAATTTATTTAAACATACATTATATAATTAAGACATCACTAACAGGTAAATTAAAATATATAAGTATATAGTCTAATATTTCTCAAAATGCTCTTCATTTCTCTAGCAAATAACGAGCTGTGGACAGTGATGACTTGCCTGAGGTAAATGAAATGCTTCGTGACATTTAGTTTACAAGCTGTTTTTAATGACGTCTTTCCGCAAATTAAACACCGATTGAGCGATTACATGAGATGTTCATTCATGTTTATTTCACGTTAAAAACTATAAACTGTCACGCCACATCAAAAAGTGCCAAAAAGGCATGTATGCTATTGTCTGAATTGCGGCAGACAATCAATGGCATGAATCAACAAGGCAGGCAGGGTCAGAATAGGTAGGCAGCAAGCAATCGTAAACAGTCCAGGTAATCAACACAGGGAAAACTCTCAGAAATGTCTGCAAGGCAAAACAAGACTTCGCAATGAGAGCAGGGAAGACACAGTTTAAATAGACCGGGCAATAGGAAACAC
>NW_015508056.1:11734-17984 GCF_001515645.1 Sinocyclocheilus grahami | reverse complement strand
GTCACCATGGCAACCGCGGGCTGCACACACACACACACACACACACACACACACGGAAACACGGATTACACACTACAGTAAAACAGTTCCGCGTTTGTCCAGCAGATTTCACTGGAGCTTCATGTCAGAAAGTGTTATTATTATTATTATTATCCAAATCTGACTATTATGTTTATATATTAGGGGTGTAACGGTACACAAACATGACGCTTTGGTATGGTTTCGGTACAGCAGGAGGAAAAAACTAAACCTATATATATATATATGTTTTTTAGTTAAACAATGGTTTACTGAACAAATTGCTTATTCTTTAAATAAATTCAACTACAATTAAAATCTACCTCAGCTCTAAACTATAGGGAGCCCTTTTACATTACTATAAGGTTACAATTAACAACACAGCCCAAACTTAAATTCAATTACTGTTTATTTTTAACTATAGTAATCAACACACAAATTAAAAATTTGTATGCAAACATGTAAATTGCACATAACGCAGTTTTTAAATTACCTTCTATATTATACAATTTCTATTCGTTGTTGAAATATAATAATTTACAGAGAGGCTGTCATAAAAGATTTATTTAAACACGTTACATAATTATGACGTCAAAGTAAAATATAACGAGTATAAAGTCTAATATTTATCAAAATGCTCTTCTCTAGACATCATTTCTGTAGTAAACACCGAGCTGTAGACACTGATGACTTGCCTGAGGTTAATAAATGCTGTGAAATGTTGTTTACACGCTGTTTTAATGACGTCTTTCTGCAACTGAAACGCTGTTTGAGCGATTACATGAGGGGTGAGAAGTTCATTCATGTTTATTTCACGTTAAACCTAGCAGTAAAGAAGAAGAGGGATGATCACTGAGGCGTCTATACAGCGATCTGTCCAGCCAAAGCGGGATTTATTGTCTGTTATTGCGTACCGAACTGAAAGACCCTTACCGAAGATTTTCGGTACGAATACATGTACCGTTACACCCCTAATAGATAATATTAATATGATTTAAATATAATTACTTCAAATATACATTTCAATCAGTCATTATTGCACAACAGAAAAATAGAAATGTACTTATAAGAGTGGAACGAAAGACGTAAATGAAAATTCAATTACCCAAAAGCATTGTAAGTGAACCTCAGGGACAAAGATTTTAATATAAAAATGATGCATAAAACATTTGTGACCCTGGAGCACAAAACCAGTCAATTTTTTGAAATTGAGATTTATGCATCAGCTGAAAGCTGAATAAATAAGCTTTCCATTGATGTATGGTTTGTTAGGATCGGACAATATTTGAAAATCTGGAATCTGAGGGTGCAAAAAAATCTAAATATTGAGAAAATCATCTTTAAAGTTGTTCAAATGAAGTTCTTAGCAATGCATATTACTAATCAAACATTAAGTTTTGATATATTTACGGTAGGACATTTACTAAATATCTTCATGGAACATGATCTTTACTTAATATCCTAATGATTTTTGGCATAAAAGAGAAATGTATAATTGTGACCCATACAATGTATTGTTGGCTATTGCTACAAATATCCCCCAGCGACTCTACACTGCTTCTGTGCTGCAGGGACACAAATTATTATAATAACTTCAAATATACATTTCAATCAGTCATTATCGCACAACAGAAAATAGAAATGTACTTCTCAGAGTGAAAAGAAAGAGCTAAATGAACATTTAAATTACGCAAAAACATTGTAAGTGAACCTCAGGGACAAAGATTTTAATATAAGAATGATGCATAAAACATATGTCGAGTGATATTCTCTCACCCTGGCAGTTTTTGAGGGTCACGGCGTCTCCGTAGAAGCCGTCGGCGCAGCGCTCGCAGTGCAGACCCGCCGTGTGACCCAAACACTTCAGACACTCTCCGGTGCGTCCGTCACAGTGACCCGCTTCAGCCGGATCCATGTTACCGTTACACTCACACGCCAAACACCGCCGGCCCGGCTCCGCGGGGTCGCCATAGTAACCGTCAGCACACCTGAGGACCAGTAATCAGTGATTTTATTGGTGCAGGAATATGAAGCTCAGAATAAATCAAAGATCAAACTTCCTCATTAGTCCTGTACCTCTCACACTTGGCTCCGGCGTATCCCAGCTGGCACTGATCACAGGTGAACTCACCGGCACGCTGCAGCACACACGTGGGGCTAAAACTACAGCACACACACCAGTCAGATATTTCACACACTGTTTCATAGGGGCTACATATTTGTACTGATATATATATATATATACACTACCGGTCAAAAGTTTGGGATCAGTAAGACTTGTAATGTTTTTAAAGAAGACTCTTCTGCTCATCAAAGCTGCATTTATTTGATCAAAATACAGAAAAATACAGTAATCTTGCTAAATGTTATTACAATATAAAATAATGGTTTCTATTTTAATATCCTTTAAAATTTAATTTATTTCTGTGACGCAAAGCTGAATTTCCACATGAGTGGATGAGTGTCACATGATCCTTCAGAAATCATTCTAATATGCTGATTTATTATTAGAATTATCAACAGTTGTGCTCTCACACACACTCACACACTCACACACACACTCACACACACACACACACTCACACTCACACTCACACTCACACTCTCACACACACACACACACACACACACACACACACACGCACTCACACTCACACTCACACTCATACACACGGTCGGTCACTCACTTGTTAGACGCCAGTGTCAGTGGGCAGGAGCATCTCTGGCAGTCGTCTGGCGTTCCTTCGCTGGCGTCACCATAGAAACCTGGCAGACACTGATCACAGTGAGGCCCCGTGGTGTTGTGTGCACAGCCCTGTAGAGAACACACACACACACACACATAGTGTTTACGGGTTTTTTTCAACTGCTTAAACACATTTTTTAAAACGTTGCCTTTTTCAAAACTTTACAGACAAATCACACAAGAACCACACACACACTCACACTCTCTCACACACACACTCACACACACACACACACACACACACACACACACGCACTCACACTCACACTCACACTCATACACACGGTCGGTCACTCACTTGTTAGACGCCAGTGTCAGTGGGCAGGAGCATCTCTGGCAGTCGTCTGGCGTTCCTTCGCTGGCGTCACCATAGAAACCTGGCAGACACTGATCACAGTGAGGCCCCGTGGTGTTGTGTGCACAGCCCTGTAGAGAACACACACACACACATAGTGTTTACGGGTTTTTTTCAACTGCTTAAACACATTTTTTAAAACGTTGCCTTTTTCAAAACTTTACAGACAAATCACACAAGAACTGCACACACAAAATGCAAAGTGCCTCACATCTCTTGCAAAATGAAGCACTGCATTCAAAATATCACAACAAACATTTGCAAACACCTTTGCCATAATATTATATTTTTGGATTATTATCTAATTTTATTAATTTATTATATGTGACCCTGGAGCACAAAAGCAGTCATAAGGATCATTTTTTTATATTGAGATGTATGCATCATCTGAAAGCTGAATAAATAATCTTTCCATTGATATATGGTTTGTTAGGATAGCACAATATTTGAAAATCTGGAATCTGAGGGTGCAAAAAAATCTAAATATTGAGAAAATCATCTTTAAAGTTGTCCAAATGAAGTTCTTAGCAATGCATATTACTAATCAAACATTAAGTTTTGATATATTTACGGTAGGACATTTACTAAATATCTTCATGGAACATGATCTTTACTTAATATCCTAATGATTTTTGGCATAAAAGAGAAATGTATAATTGTGACCCATACAATGTATTGTTGGCTATTGCTACAAATATCCCCCAGCGACTCAACACTGCTTTTGTGCTCCAGTCACATATTTTATATTATTTTAATACTCCTCCAGCGCTACCAAATCTGCTCCTGGTGCCACGATCTGCAGAACTTAACCCTGGAAGGTGTACCGTCGATAAGTACCGATACCATTTCATCGCCCAGGCCTAGTTTAGAGCAGGTCATAATGAAGATAAACCTACCAGACACTCTCCGTTGATGTCGCACTCCGCTGCGTGATCGTTACACTCGCACTGAAGACAGTTTCCTCCGAACAGAATCCCACCGACCCGATAAAACCCGGGCATACAGTACTGAAGAGAAGAACACACAGCGCTGGGTTAATAACCTCTGCTTCAGCTGTCTGCACATAATTCCTTCACTGATCATGTGGACGTCTGATAGAGCGACCCGGAAGTGGTTTCTCACCTCACAGGAAGTGCCAGAATAACCCCAGGGACACTCGCACTGCTCCACATCCAGAGGGACTTTAGAGAGACCCGAGCTTGTGTCTCCAACACCTAAAGACACCGAACTCAACCTGTGGACAAAACACACGTTTACATCTATTACATACATTATATTAACAATTCAAATGTTTATAAACATTTAAAAAAAATTAAAATGTTTTGATGTTTTATTGCTAGTACCGACACATGCACACTAGTTTATATACCCAAGACTAAATTAAAACACTTAACTACATATACATTTAATAATATAAAAAATGCTATTAATAACTACAAATATTATTAATATATTTAATAATAACAAATAAATAAATATGTAAAATGTACATTTACATAAATAATACATAATATATAAAAATGTATACATAATATATAGTACATCAATTTTTATATAAAAAAAGTATTTTGAACGGGGCCATTTTTATAAATTCAGTTATTATTTTGTCTTGTGGAGAATATATAAACATCTGTGAAATAGCTTATTCAGGACAGTATTAAATAAACAATAACATGCAATTTTCATGATCCCTCTTATATTGTTAAAATTATTAACATTTTGCATATTCTGCAAGGGGCGTGTAAATTTATGAGCACAACTGTATATGTAAAATTACAATATAACATAAAATAACTATATAATAAATATTACAATAATTCTAGCGTGACATGAATGCAGAATAATTATCATCTCACCTCAATAATTACGCTGAAATGAGCTTGAAGCGTTTTGTCCACGTTTTCCTCAGACGTGTCATAAGCAACGCTGTAGTTCAAGAAGCTTCCATATGACGTCAGCTAAAAGAGAAACGATGAGGATATATTAGCTAAACCGTTCAGAATACTGTGTTAATGTGTTTAAACCGGTTCTCAGATGATTGTAGGTCATTATATACAGTTTTAATAAAAAAAGGCCTCTAACCCTAGCTTGCTCTATTCTTTTTCTATTCTATCTGTTTTCTTTTTATTTATTATATTATTTTTTAAAAACTTGCTATGTCTAACTGAGACTTGTTATAGCACTTGCATATTATTGCTCTTTTGTTGATTTTGATTGCTTCTATTGTTCTCGTTTGTAATGATAAAAGCATCTGCTAAATGACTAAATGCAAAATCTGTCAAGTGCAAACAAGTGTATTTCAAGCGATGAAAATAACATCCACAATGACTGTAATCTCAGGAACAGTTCTGATATCATCTTGAATCGAGAGCGATCGGCACCTGATAACCACGAACAGTGTAATTACTTATATTAATGTCATTAATCACCCGGGACTGACTCTGTGGATGTGTGTAAGCTAATTATCTGTAAATGTGCTAATGAGTCTGAGTGTAATGACAGACAGCATCAGGAGACACAGAAACACGTAAACAGAGGGATCAGAGTGAAGCGTGTCGCTGCAGATTAGTGTTCATTTCGTTAACGAAAACTATGACGAAAAATGTTCGTTGACGAGTCTTGTTTCCCCATATGACTAAGATGAGATGAAGACGAGACGACAATAAGGTCAATAAACGATAACTATGACTACATCAACATGCACATTTCATTGACGAAAAAGACGAGACTAAAATGTATTCAAAAAAAATAAAAACTTACTCGACCGCTGTTGTTTTAATAGAGAAATATTTAATGTTTAATATTTATTTGTGTGTGTGTGTGTGTGTGAGAGTGTGTGTGTGTGTGTGAGAGTGTCTGTGTATGTGTGTGTGTGTGTGTGTGAGAGAGTGTCTGTGTATCTGTGTGTGTGAGAGAGTGTCTGTGTATCTGTGTGTGTGAGAGAGTGTCTGTGTATCTGTGTGTGTGAGAGAGTGTCTGTGTATCTGTGTGTGTGAGAGAGTGTCTGTGTATCTGTGTGTGTGAGAGAGTGTCTGTGTATCTGTGTGTGTGAGAGAGTGTCTGTGTATCTGTGTGTGTGAGAGAGTGTCTGTGTATCTGTGTGTGTGTGAGTGAGTGTGTGTGTGTGTGTG
>NW_015508056.1:4607-11045 GCF_001515645.1 Sinocyclocheilus grahami | reverse complement strand
GTGTGTGTGTGTGTGAGTGAGTGAGTGAGTGTGTGTGTGAGTGAGTGAGTGTGTGTGTGTGTGTGTGTGAGAGAATGTCTGTGTGTGTGTATCTGTGTGAGTGAGTGAGTGAGTGAGTGTGTGTGTGTGAGAGAGTGTCTGTGTGTGTGTATGTATCTGTGTGTGTGTATCTGTGTGTGTGTATCTGTGTGTGTGTACATACTGAGCTGGTGAACCAGGTAGAGCTCTCACACACATTTGAGAATCCGATTAAAGACTATTGCAATTTGGAATTACTAGGAATTTCACTGCTATAATATTTTTCGTTTGTTTTACCAGTTTTCATAATGTAGACAGAGATTGCATAAGTCTTTGGTATTAATTTATATAATAAAAAGCCTCAAATAAATCAGTACACTAGATGAGGTAAAATAAACCATGTATGAGTCCACATTCTATTGATTTGTGTTTATTGGTGAAAGTGCAATGTCTGAAATGCAAAAAGTAAATTTCTCAAATGACAACAATCATTACGATTATAATTCTGAGCAAAACATTTTTATCAGTTTAACCTTTATACATTTTCATTGACTAAAACTAGACTAAAATTGAGACTTTTACCCCCGGTTTCACAGACAAAGCTTAAGCTTAGTCCCAGACTAAAGTGTAAGTCTGAGCTGTTTCAACTGAAAGAAACTTGCACTGATTGATCTTTAAATATATCAGTGCCTTTGCTTTGTGTCGAGATGCACACCAGGCACGTCTAAGGCACATTTATAAAAAATAACTTAAATGTTGAACTATAGCCGAATTCTGGCTTAGTCTAAGCCCTGTCTGTGAAACCAGGCCATAGTCGAATAAAACTTGATTAAAACTAAATAGGATAAGGTTGACTAAATATGATAAAAACTAACAAGGGCATTTAACACGGGACTAAGACTAAAACTGAAAATGAACACTAGTGCAGATGACCTTGTTGTTGAGGAAGGACTCCGGCGCGGCCCATGACCACATAGACAGGACTCCTGCGGACGCTGAGACATTAGAGACGATGAGGTTGTCGTCTGAGACGAGAGACGTGAAGATGCTGGAGCTCTGGAGAGATCGAAGGAGAACGCCGTCTCTGTGCTCCACCTGAGAACCAACCACACAAACCATCACTCATACTAATGCGTTAAAATGCTTTCACTTTAATGTTAGTCTTAGTTATTTTGTTCTTGTAAATAATAGTTATATATACAGTGGTGGCCAAAATGATTAGAACACTAGTATTTTCAGCAGCTAGAAATGGTTTTAAGTCAGTTATTTCTATCTTTTGCTGTAGTGCAGGGTTCCTCAATTAGTTTTCGCAGAGGGCCGAATTCTGCCAACAATACCAAGCCAAGGGCCACTGACCTATATATATATATATATATATATATATATACTACCGTTTAAAAGTGTGGGATCAGTAAGACTTGTAATGTTGACTTGTAAAGTCTCTTATGCTCATGAAGGCTTCATTTATTTGATAAAAAATACAGAAAAAAGCAGTAATCTTGCAAAATGTTATTACAATATAAAATAATAGTTTCTATTTTAATATCCTTTAAAATGTAATTTATTTCTGTGATGCAAAGCTGAATTTCCATCAGCCATCACTATATATATATATATATATATATATATATATATATATATATATATACTACCGTTTAAAAGTGTGGGATCAGTAAGACTTGTAATGTTGACTTGTAAAGTCTCTTATGCTCATGAAGGCTTCATTTATTTGATAAAAAATACAGAAAAAAGCAGTAATCTTGCAAAATGTTATTACAATATAAAATAATAGTTTCTATTTTAATATCCTTTAAAATGTAATTTATTTCTGTGATGCAAAGCTGAATTTCCATCAGCCATCACTCCAGTATAAAGTGTCACATGATTCTACAGAAAATTAGTGTGTGTGTGTGTGTGTGTGTATCTGTGTGTGTGAGTGAGTGTGTGTTTGTGTGTGTGTGTGAGAGTGTGGGTGAGAGTGTGTGTGTGTCTGTGTGTGAGTGTGTGTGAGTGAGTGTGTGTGAGTGAGTGTGTGTGTGTGAGTGAGTGAGTGAGTGAGTGTGTGTGTGTGTGTGTGTGAGAGAGTGTGTGTGTGTGTGTGTGTGAGAGAGTGTGTGTGTGTGTGTGTGTGAGAGAGTGTGTGTGTGTGTGTGTGTGAGAGAGTGTGTGTGTGTGTGTGTGTGAGAGAGTGTGTGTGTGTGTGTGTGTGAGAGAGTGTGTGTGTGTGTGTGTGTGAGAGAGTGTGTGTGTGTGTGTGTGTGAGAGAGTGTGTGTGTGTGTGTGTGTGAGAGAGTGTGTGTGTGTGTGTGTGTGAGAGAGTGTGTGTGTGTGTGTGTGTGAGAGAGTGTGTGTGTGTGTGTGTGTGAGAGAGTGTGTGTGTGTGTGTGTGTGTACATACCGAGCTGGTGAACCAGGTGGAGCTCTCACACACATCTGAGACTCCGAAACAGAAGCACTCGGTGCAGCCCTCAGGATTACTGTCCTGTAGGTTATAGAAGCCCTGCTTGCACAGATCACAGCTAGAGCCCATCACATTCACCTGTGGAGAGAGAGAGAGATGAGGATTACAGCCTAACACATGAAATAATAGTCAGAAAAATCTAACATGGTACAGTTTAATGAACCTTTAGACAAATATAAAAGCTTTTGATATTTGCTCCATCAGGCGTTTATGCCTCATATAGTCTGACATAGTGAGAATATGGAGGAAAGGACAGCTCGTAACTGTTCCAAGAGGAGCGAGTTCCAAAGTTTGATAAGATAAGAGGAACCTAGGCACACAAAGTAGTTCTGAACTAGAAGACCAGAGTGAGCGAGAAGGAATAAAGGAAGAGAGTAGGTCAGAAATATAGGAGGGAGCAAGTATAGTCTGTCTTAGATTATGTATATGTATAGTCAATTATTTATAATACACTACAGTTAGATTACCGCTTTCAGTAAGTTAGCTATGTATAGGTTTAAAAAATAGTTTCTTACGTCTAGTGTTATATGTTTATATTTATGTTTAAATATGTAGCACCGTGGTCCTGTGAGACACGACATTTCGTTCCACTGTATGTCCACACATTTAGCAGAATGACAATAAAGCTCAACTTGACTTGACGACAGAGACATTAACGAGATCTCACACACACACACACACACACGCACACACATTAAGCTTTGATTTAAATTCACTGAAAGAGGTAACTGTTCCAAGAGGAGCGAGTTCCAAAGTTTGATAAGATAAGAGGAACCTAGGCACACAAAGTAGTTCTGAACTAGAAGACCAGAGTGAGCGAGAAGGAATAAAGGAAGAGAGTAGGTCAGAAATATAGGAGGGAGCAAGTATAGTCTGTCTTAGATTATGTATATGTATAGTCAATTATTTATAATACACTACAGTTAGATTACCGCTTTCAGTAAGTTAGCTATGTATAGGTTTAAAAAATAGTTTCTTACGTCTAGTGTTATATGTTTATATTTATGTTTAAATATGTAGCACCGTGGTCCTGTGAGACACGACATTTCGTTCCACTGTATGTCCACACATTTAGCAGAATGACAATAAAGCTCATCTTGACTTGACGACAGAGACATTAATGAGATCTCACACACACACACACACACTCACACATACACACACATGGGGGGAGTGAATGTACAGCGCTCTCTCCCACCTTCAATACCATGACTGAGGTGCCCTTGAGCAAGGCACTGAACCCCAAACTGCTCCTTAGGATGGGTAAATGCAGAGCACTAATTCCGAGTATGGGTCACCATACTTGGCCACATGTCACACACTCACACACATTTTATTACTTTATTTGGATCCACAAGACAAGCAACAAAAACGGAATCCAAATACCTTGGGAAGTCAGTTTGCAAGATGACAGGCACACATGGCTAACATACATTCACAAGTCCTTATATTTATAACATTCAACACTCAAGGATAGACAAAACTCACACTCTCACACCCACACACACACACACACACACACACACCTGGTGTGGTCTGTAGTATCCGTCCGCACAGGTTTGGCAGTTCACTCCCGCTGTGTTCTGCGAGCAGTTCACACACACTCCTCCTCCCACAAACTGACCGAGTGTGTTCACGCTCAGCCGCAGATCTGCCACCGTCTGGTTGTAGTAACAGTCGACGGCTTTGTTGTGACAGTTACATTCTGATCAACGAGACAGAAAACACAGAGATCAGGAGGCTCATGATCGGTTACAGATGAAAGCGTGCTTGTTTTTGTGCTTAAGTGAATCCCACAAAATATGTCCAGGTCAATTTTCATCACAACATCAAGTGATCATTAAGATATTTTGCATTGTGACTAAAATTTCAGTTACTGTAATGCAAAATTAATAATAAAATATACAATACATATTATATTACATATTTAAATAAAAAGATAAAATATACTTTTATTATCTACATATACGTAAAAATAATATTTATCACATTTAATAAATTAATTAATAATGTAATTGATAAAAAATTAATAAATTAATTGACTTTAATTAAATAATGATATTTATTTTTAATAAATATATAAATATATTTGTCTTTTCTGTATTGCAAGTCTAAAAGGGACTTTTTTTTTTTAAAGAATAGAATTAGAATAGAGAGTGTTAGAGTTAGAGGGTCAAATAAAGGTGGAACAGATGTGTTTTTAGTCGTTTCTTGAAGATGGTTAAGGACTCAGCTGCTGGGATTGAGTTGGGCAGGTCATTCCACCAGGAGGGAACAGTTAATGAAAAAGTCAGTGAAAGTGATTTTGTGCTTCTTTGGGATGAACAATAAAGCGCCGTTCACTTGCAGAACGCAAGCTTCTAGAGACACATAACTCTGAAGTAATGAATTTAGGTAAAGGGGTGCAGAGCCAGTGCTGGTTTTGTAGGCAAACGTTAATGCCTTGAATTTAATGTGAGCAGCTACTGGTAGCCAGTGCAGATTGATGAACAGAGGTGTGACATATATATATATATATTTTTTTATTTCTTTTTATTTCTCCTCTTTCGTATTGCTTGTTTCACTTCTGTTTCGGTTGTTGTGACCATTTCTTGCTATGTGTAACAGTTAAGTGGGTTGTTGTTTTTTGGCATGTAGGTTTGGCAGTGTTGTTTTTTGGGATTACTGATGGACTACTGTCATTTGATTAGTATTATTTGTATTTGTTATTTATTTTGATTTTACTTACATTATGTCTGAATTTAGTATGTCTGTATATGTATTTTATTGGGTTTTTAGTTTTATTTGATTTGAGTTGTTTTAGTGCTTCGGCAGGCTGGATGGAAATGAAATAATATAAATGTTGCATTTATGGATGTGTATGTACATGTACTGTGTGTGTGTGGTTTTTTTGGTGTTTGGCTTGGTGTTATGTTTGTCACGAATTCGGTCCATGGACTGCCGTTTATTCACCACCAGAGGTCACCCTTTCCATTACATTGACTCTCGCACAACACAAACTGTTGCATAGCACCCCGGACTACATGTCCCATCATTCATTGCACGGTTTGCACACTGCACTGATTGCACTCATTGCACTGTCAACTGTGACTTGACTTGGTTCAGGAAGATCCGCTGTGATGTGACGAGGCTCTGGCAGATCAGCTGAGACTCGACTTGACTCAGCAATGGAAGCTGTGACTTTAGTTGACTCAAGAAGATCAAATGTGACTAGACCTGACTCATGAAGATCTGTTGTGACTTGACTAGACTCATGATAATGAACTGTAACTTGACTTGACTCGTGACGATCAACTGTGACTAGACTTGACTCATGATAATGAACTGGAACTTGACCGGACTCATGACGATCAGCTGTAACTTGACTTGACTCAGGGAGATCAGCGGAGACTTGACGAGACTCTGGGCTGGCGGCCAACTTATGACAAGGCTCTGGAGTGGAGGTTACTGCGGGAACGCTGCACTGCTCCTCCTCCACTTAACTCCCACAGTAAAAGCAGAGCCACTCAGCTGCAATGCCAAGTCAATATAAAATTCCAGGGTCCAGCTTGGGTCATGCAATGGCATGATTAATCCAAGTGACTCAGACAGTCCCCCTCGAAAAAAGATCATAAGGGATACCTCAGACATTCTGGTTTGATGAGCGAGCTCAATGAAGTCCATGACATACTCCTCAATTGGCCGATCACCTTGACGAAGACACATTATCTTCACTGCTGCTGGATCCATATTGGTCAGTCATTCTTTGGAAAAGTCGCTGGATCCTTGTTGGGCTGAGTATTGTTTAGCCCGTACCCCATTCCTAGTCTCTGTGTTTTCCTTGTTTTGCCTTGCCTGTTTTCGCGGTTTCTGATCTTTGCCTGTTTTCTTGGATTTCTCCCTCTCGTCTCGCCTCTGTGATTCTGTCTGCCAATCGGTGACCTACGCTAGCCCTGGGACTATTCTTGTGTTTTGCCCGC
>NW_015508056.1:0-2717 GCF_001515645.1 Sinocyclocheilus grahami | reverse complement strand
CACACACACACACACACACACACACACACACACGCACACGCACACACACACACACATCCTCATACATAGTGTTTATGCAAAAAAGAAAATATCGCTTTATTCAAGTGATCTTCATTTTTACGACAGCAGGCACAATTATAGCGACTTTGGGGAGGCGGGGCTTCAGTTTATATTTGATTGACAGCTTGAGTTCCAATGGGATGGTGTTTGTTGTTAGTTACCTTGGTAACAGGGTCCAAGGGGCAGCTCTGGGCGTGGCCATAACAGATACACATCCCGCCCACCGAGACGTCCTTGATGGAGTAATAATACTGCAAACCAGAGCAGGACAGAGTTAGTCCTTCACTTCAGCTATTACTCTATTAACAAAAGAGGACCATGTCTTGAAGTACCTTTTAATAAAGCTACAAGCCCCAAGAAGCCGTGGTTTACAGTGAATGTATAACAGCTAAGGGGCGTTGTTCGTTACGACTCGAAGCGGAGTAAACCCTCTTAGCTGTTATAAATTCACTGTGAACCACGGCTTCACGGGGATTACTACTTTTATAAAACGGTTATTCCATACACATAGTAAGGTTTCACAAAATAAAACAGAGCAAATAAAGTGTAATGATATTAATAAACACAGTATTCTTCCACCAAACAATGTAGCTCCTCAGAAACAGTTGTGGTTGCTACAAAGTGGTTGCCGAGCAACACACAAACGTAAACAAAGGTGTGTGTTACTTTGTAGCGTCATTTACAACAGCTTCGAACGCGGCTCAGCCAATCAGAGTCAAGCACCGGAACTCTCCGCTTTATAAAAATGTTATATTAATATTTAATATGAATATTTAAAATGAATATAAATTTACAAAATTGTAATTTATTAATAATTTATGTATATGATGAAACATCTTGAAGATACTTTTAAAAATCACGTTATATAAATATTTAATATGAATGTTTGAATATTTCAAATGTATGTAATTTATAAATAATGTTTAATTTTTTTAAATTATAAGTTATATAAATTTTATAAGTTCTCGCACACACACACACTCAAACACACACACTCACTTTAAACACACACACACACACACACACGCACACACACACACACTCACTTTAAACACGCACACACACACACACACACACACACACACTTTTAACACACACACACACACACACACACACACACACACACACACACTCACTTTAAACACACACGCACACACACACACTCACTGTAAACACACACACACACACACACACACTCACTTTAAACACGCACACACACACACACACACACTCACTTTAAACACGCACACACACACACACACACACTACACACACACACACACACGCACACACACACACACTCACTTTAAACACGCGCACACACACACACACACACACACACACTCACTTTAAACACACGCACACACACTCACACACTCACTTTAAACACACGCACACACACACTCACACACACACACACACTCACTTTAAACACATGCGCACACACACACACACACTCAAACACACACACACAAATATATAAAATACTTAAAATGATTACTTAAAGACCATGTTACACGAGCATTTCTGTAGCTCAAACAGAACAACATAACGCAAGCAACACCAAGGTCATGGGTTCGATTCCCAGGAAATGCATGAACTGAACACCTTGTACACAATGCAAGTCCCTTTGGATAAAAGCATCTGCCGAATACATAAATGTAAGCCTGGTGATCATTTCATTGTACAGCCATCTGAGAACATGGCACTACATCTATAAAAGTTTAAAGCGGTGCTCCGTACCCGCCGGGTGACGATGGGGTCCACGTCTTTGGGGTCGCGGTAGCTGAGGGTCATGAGGTCGGCGTTGAGCGTTCGGATCCTCTGCAGACGCAGCCGGATGAAGCGAGCAGAGGTGAACTCCAGCAGCTCTGGGGTCAGATCATCTGCGCTGGGTCGGCCGTTTATGAGAGACGTGTGGATCTGAGGAGAGACACCGCCACCATTCATTTCATTTGCTCTTCTAACTAGTCTAAGTCTTCCTTTTATTGTTTATTCAACAGTCCAGTTTGATCTTCATGACCTCTAGATGCGATACACTTGTTTCTGACTGTCACTGCATCTATTGTGTCAAAATAAATGATACAAACTCTTCCCAGCATTCTGACACACTATAACAGATCCAGCTGTGACCCAGGGCTATTATTGTTAACTAAAACCATAAAAACATTTGAGTTACTTGAAATAAAATAAACATTAAATTAAATTAAATATTTAAAAACGTTAAGTTATTTTATTTCAGATAATTGCCAAAGCAACATTTCCCATTTTAAATAACTAAAACTGAAAAAAACCCCAGATATATTTATAAAAAAAGTAGAAAAAAAAGCATGATAAAATTACTAAAACTCCAAAAAATAGAAAAACATAACAAAAAATGAACTCATTCTAAATATTAAATTAATTAAAAACTAAAAAACAAAAATGCAACAAAATTACTAAAATGCAACAAAAAAAAACTACTTAATTTTCATAGACACTATATGGAAATATTGATAAGAAATTAATAAAAATGACAAAACTACTAAAAAATTAAGTTAAAATAAAATAAAAACGGAAAACATAACAACTAGTGAAAAATATTAATGCAAACTAGACATTTCTAAAAAGCAAAAACTAATACTTTTTAGAAATTACCAAAACTTTAACTAAAATCA
>NW_015508055.1:16001-32584 GCF_001515645.1 Sinocyclocheilus grahami | reverse complement strand
TAGGGTGCAATTAGATTTAATTTCTTCATGAATGTTAAGTTTAGTTAGTATATTTTACTTAATAATAGTGAGTAAGTTGTACTTGATATTAGAGCAGTACAATTTATTTAAAATGTGTTCGTGCAATTTGTTACCAAAATATTTTTAAGTAAATCTTAATAGTTATTTTGTTCAGACGTGTAAAACTAGTCTTGTATATTTAGTTCACCCCAAATGGGACAGTAGTATTTGCATATTGTCACTTAACTTCTGCTGCTTGACTTCACGGAGTAAGAATCATTATGAAATAAAAATTTGCCACAGAAGGGGTGCAGATTTTGCAATAATTAAAAAATAAAATAAAATAAATAGACTGCAGCCATTAACATTTTGTTAGAACCTGTAGTACCCTACATTACATGCTATATTGTTTAGTTGTCTGTTCGTAGGAGAATAATGATCTTTATAGATTTTTTTTTAAATCGTGACAATCAATTTATCCAGAATTTATCCCCCCATCCCCACCATCTTTTTAATATAAATAAGCTCCAGTCAAGCTGCGATACCAAATAGGACCACAGGTAGACGCCAAAAGACCACTAAATCTGCTGTCTTGATCTTACTGTACATGCTACTATACGATCCATTCAGAATAACTAGACCAACGCATAATCTAAAACACCTTCAGTCACTATCCAGTATAACACTCCTGCTTTTAAACCAACTATATGCTGAAAATAATAATTTACTGACATCTGGACTCGACTCTCCACAATCTCTGATGAAATCGGTTGGGTTTTCTCTGTAGTAGAGCTGTTTTGAATTTACTGTTTGAACGCATTCGTTTACTGGATCCTTGGACTGAAAAGTTTACAGGAGTTTACCGGTTTTTAAGCTTGTTTTCATTGTAATGTACTGATTCAAATTAGTAATCAATAATGAACTATTATTTTACCACTCTGCGCGCATCCCCCGACATGCTCTCGAGCATGAAGAAGCAGCATCTCTGTCACTGTCGGCAATCAGCATTCTCTCTGACTGATGGAGCGGGCGAGGGCGCAGGCGCAATCATATTTTAAAGGAAGCCGGCGCCACGGTCCTGACCGCATCACTGTTTTTACTGGGTGTTTTTAGGGAATATTTGTATTTTTTTTCTAAGTGTAGAGGAGGCACTTGATTCCTGCATATTCTGAAAAATGATAGTAGGGCCTAATAAAGTTTTTGCTTTGTAGGAATGAGTAGAAAATCAATGAACTGTGAATTTACATGAACCACATGAGCTGGAGCTGAAAACACTGAATACAGACGAGAATCACATAATACTGAACAAAAAGACACCAGGCATAAGCAGAGAAACACGAGGGTTTGTTCAATAAACTTTATTCCGTCAATAATAATCTCCGGTTGATGTTGTACAGATATAATAACAATCACATGATCACATTGATAAAGACTGAATTGAATCATCTCAAATTGCAGTTGTTTCAGATGATTGATTCACTTCAGCAGCAGATTTACAAGCATTGTTTGAGCAGATTTACATTCATGCACTGAGTAGATATACAAAGTAACTTTCAAATAAAGAACATCACAATGAATTTGTCACAGGGTCAGCCATATTCATAGTGTACAAACAGATTAGTAAAGCATCATGTGAATACACAGCCGTGACTGAGTGAGAATAATAGATTTATTCATTCTTCCAGATTAATGCCACACAATTCTTACAGTTGTTCAATATCACTTGCAGTTCATGCAGTGCATTGCTGTATTGCGGAGACTAGTGCATGACATCACAGATTGTGACACATAGCTTCTATAAGCAAAAGATGCCAATAAAGATGCATTGACTTTTAGCTTTCATTTCATAGATGGTCTCGATATAATCAACAAGAAAGTAATTCATTAGTAACAAAAACATATGTTTTAAGTTCAGTTGAAGGAGCTTGTCAGTAGTCTTACTGTCTATCATTATTAAATGACTCACTGAATGCTACACGTTTTCTTGCCTGCTAGTTTCCTTGAGGCTCTGATTGCAAGTATAATAGCCTTTCCACGACTGATTCCTTTGCTCTGTGCCTCCTTGATTCCACTCTTTTCCTCTTCAGTTCTCTGTGCAAAAGGCAATTCAAAAACTTCATAAAAACGTTCCAAAAAAGATTGCTGCGCTTCATGTTTTGTCTCCTCTACTAAACTCCAGTATATTTTCTGCCATTCTGATTGAGTGACTTGTTTGTTCTCCTGTTTGAACCGCTCCACTTTTTCATCCAGTTTCCGCTTCTGAATCTCCTGAATGTCTTTTTCTGTTTCTTTGAACATGTCATTGGTGAAGTGTGTCCCTCCGTTTTCTGTCACCATCTTCTCTATTTTACTGATCAGATCTTTGAACTGTGAGAAACTAGCAGACTCATTGTCCAGACAGAAGAATCGATTTCCACAACTGTTTACAAACTCTTTCAGATCTGGATTACCATTTTCTAGAAACTGCTCAATGGTTGTATTTTTCTTCTCTAACTGATTTTTGTGAGTGAAGAGGACTACAGTGTATTTTTCCATCTGTTCTCCAAACACTTCTTTGAGCTCCTTTACTGTATTTTTCTCCTCCTCAGTAAATCGATCCACTTTAATCACAAAAATAAAAGCATGTGGTCCTGGAGAGGCGAATGTTATGCATTTAACTATTTCTTTCATTACTTCCTTATTACTGAGTTCAGTATCATAAAGTCCAGGTGTGTCGATGACTGAGATCTTTTTACCCTTCCTCACTGTAGTTTCTGACTGACACTCTTTAGTCTGAGAGCTTGAACTGACTGAAGATTCAAACAGGTTTCTGCCGATGATGGTGTTTGCAGTGGCACTTTTCCCAGATCCAGTTTTTCCCAGCAGAACCAGTCTGATCTGGTCTTTCGGATGCTCAAGTGAAAATTCATAAGTTGAACTGTCTCCTGAAACTACAACACAACAATCACATCAATGTGCAATTCAATTATATAGAACCTTTCTCTAACAGCTCTTCTCTTTTAAGAGAAGTAGTATTCAAAAATCAGGCATTTGCAGATGTTTGTATCTAATTAGAGCCCAACAAATATTGGTGCCTTTCATTTAAAAAACAGTTTAGCCTAACCTAGGGGAGTCAAACTGAATTTCTGTATAGGTCACATCAGTGTTACTTAAAATAAAATACCAATTTTGTTACTTCTATCACAGCAAAATCCCCAGAGTTAAATCAACTCTGCTCAGAGTGCATATTGTCCCAATCTACAGAGTGTTAAAGTAACACTGAAGCTGAGTTAAAGATAATGGGATAATTAAGCAATTAATTAATTGATGAGTGAGAATTAGTAAAGAAAACCTGCTTTTAACAATGTTGAAGATGAACAACTACTGCTCAGGCTTTTAGACATGAAAACATATCACATAATCCTCAACAGTGGTAACTCTGCTTCAGTGTTACTTTAACACTTTTACACTGTAGATTGGGACAATATGTACTCTGAGCAGAGTTGATTTAACTCTGGGGATATTGCTGTGTAGTTAGAAGTACCTTTAATTCAGATTATTACTGTTTTATTAAGAATGTGCTGCTCTGAAAACAGTAGGTATTACAGCTGTGGTTCCAACCAGGGGGCTGGGAGCCACTAAAGGGCCTCAGCAAACTTCCATGAGGGATACAAGATGATTTAAAATAAAGACAAAACAAGCTTTACAAAATCTAGATATATTAGAAATTTTAAAAGTTTGAATTCTAGTTCTGAAAATGTCATATAAATAAAAATTTATAAAAAGTCATGGAATTTTTATAATGCATAGAAATGTTTCTAGTTTTGTTAAGCTCTAAAATAGTCAGGTAGTACAATGGCGTTTTAGAGCCACGTTAAAATATATTTTTTTTAAATCTAAGATTACGAGATAAAAGTCGTAATATTTCGAGAATAAAGTCGAAATACTACGAGAATAAAGTCGAAATGTTTCGAGAATAAAGTCGAAATATTTTGAGAATAAAGTCGAAATATTATGAGAATAAAGATTAAATATTACGAGAATAAAGTCGAAATACTACGAGAATAAAGTCGAAATATTACAAGAATAAAGTCGAAATGTTGCGAGAATAAAGTCGAAATATTACGAGAATAAAGTCGAAATACTACGAGAATAAAGTCGAAATATTACGAGAATAAAGTCGAAATATTACGAGAATAAAGTCGAAATATTTAGAGAATAAAGTCAAAATATTACAAGAATAAAGTCGAAATGTTGCGAGAATAAAGTCGTAATGTTTCGAGAATAAAGTCTAAATATTTTGAGAATAAAGTCGAAATATTACGAGAATAAAGTCGAAAAATTACGAGAATAAAGTCGAAATGTTTTGAGAATAAAGTCTAAATACTACGAGAATAAAGTCGAAAAACTACAAGAATAAAGTCGGAATACTACGAGAATAAAGTTGAAATATTACGAGAATAAAGTCGAAATATTACGAGAATAAAGTCGAAATACTACGAGAATAAAGTCGAATGTTTTGAGAATAAAGTCGAAATACTACGAGAATAAAGTCGAAATACTACGAGAATAAAGTTGAAATATTACGAGATTAAAGTTGAAATGTTTTGAGAATAAAGTCTAAATATTACGAGAATAAAGTCTAAATACTACGAGAATAAAGTTGAAATATTACGAGAATAAAGTCGAAATACTACGAGAATAAAGTCGAAATATTACGAGAACAAAGTTGAAATGTTTTGAGAATAAAGTTGAAATATTACGAGAATAAAGTCGAAATACTACGAGAATAAAGTCGAAATATTACGAGAACAAAGTTGAAATGTTTTGAGAATAAAGTTGAAATATTACGAGAATAAAGTCGAAATACTACGAGAATAAAGTCGAAATACTACGAAAATAAAGTCGAAAAACTATGAAAATACTACGAGAATAAAGTCGAAATACTACGAGAATAAAGTTGAAATACTACGAGAATAAAGTCGAAATACTACGAGAATAAAGTCGAAATACTAATATCGAAATTCTTCTTTACTTTACTTAATCATGTGACACTTTGCCCTGAGTTGTGTTTCAGTTATATTTCTGTTTTCCTTAGGGTTATTTTCTCCATTATTATTAGACATTTTACTAAGTAAATATTTTTGGCTAGTAGATCTGTGTAATTACATGTCTAAGACATAAAATAAACATGACATGGTTGAAAACACTGAACAGCCCCTCTGTCTCTCTGACCAAAGCTGTATGAATATCTTACACCATGAATAAGGTTTTCACACCAGTGCGATTGTACACATTAATATTCACAAGGAAAACACTTGTTTGTAGGATTAAGAGATTAACTCATGGGCTAATGGAAATATGTGTGTATCTGTGTAAATATATGTGTGAAAGAATAATATGTAGCTATCTAGGTCTAAAGTTTGACAAATGTGGCCCAATTTATGTATTACTTAAATAACTTACACCAAAAGAGCAACTTACAATTGACAATAGTGTTCTTGCTGTCACTCCTCCTCATTTGTTCCATGGTAAACTTCCCTCCGTTCTCCATCATCGTTCCTTCAATCTTCTGCAGTAGTTCTTGTACCTGATCTTGTGATTGACTCTTGTTTTCGAAACAGTGAAACTTTCCTCCACATTCAGTCACCAGTCGCTGAAGATCTTCATGGTTTTGTAGATGTTCATCAATGGTCTCCTCCAGCTCCTCCAGATCATCTCCATGTGTGAACAGAATCATGATGTACTTCTGAACTTCAGGACCTAATAAACACTTAATATAATCCAGGATCTCTTCCTCTTTTTCCACATGTTCCTCTAAAGGAACTGTGATCAGAACTGAACTGAGACCTGCTGAACATTGAGAGACCAGCTGCTCTTTCAGTTTCTCCAGCTTGTCTTTATTCAGATCTGGAACCAGTAGGTCTGGACAATCAATCACATGCACCTGCTTCTCTCCAATCTGGGTTACTTCTTTACAAACTTCACACTCATGCTTCTTTTTAACTTTAAACTTTCTTTCTCCCAGTATCGTGTTTCCAGATGAGCTTTTCCCAGAACCCTTTCTGCCCATCAGAAGAATCCGGATCACTGGATCATCTGGACCTGCTGACATATCTGAAAGACAGAGATAATATGGAGTATGAATGTAAATATAATGTCAAGTGTATTATCAATGCATTATTTTTGAGGCACAACATGAAATTGCTGCAGCCATTTTCAAAAATTGGGCCATTTTTTGTTGTTGTTGTTTTGCAGTGAAAACCCACCACCAATCACGATTTACTGATGCAATTAGAGTTACTGACAGTGAGAATATCATTACCTGTTAATATTTATGTGCATAATTACTGGAACCCTTGAACTAAAAATGTGTATATCCAGCAAAATAATGTGAAATCAGGCATTTTAAAAACTAGCAAATATTCACCCTAATATCCATTAGATGCATTATTTTACTGATTTGGATCTTTGAATCTCGTTCAGGAAAATGAACTAATCTTTTTTCAAGTCATTTTGTTCATTTCAGCAGAATATAATTAAAATGTTAATATGTTAATAGCCACATTCCCCAACCCAATTAGTTACGAAAACGTTGATCACAAGTGGGTTTATATAGTTTTTATCCGTTTTATTTTGATGAACATGACGCAAAATAACTTAATTATGGTTAAATGAAAAGTAATAGTAAAAATAACAGTATAAAAAGCATCAGCTGAATGTCCCGGAATGAAGAAGAAACCCACGTGATCGTTGTCGATCGATGTCGTGTAGCTGTGCCATCATCTGGCCTGCGTTCAGCCCAGACAAAACGGTGCAAAACGTTTTTTAAATGGAAACGGTGGTGCGTTGAACACACTGTTCTGATGACGCAAGAGTTGCAACTATGGCAGCTGAGAAGGCCATTCTTTGTGTTCTTTTTGAAGAATTTTTGAAGCCTGATGAAATCAGTATAAATCTGTGTTTAATACTGCAAAATACGCTCGATGTTACAGTCACTGCCCTTGCCCTCCAGAATAAAAGAACATCCCAATCAAATGAAGGGATTTGTGGAAACTGTGGTTCCTAATTATTGTGATCCAACATTTGCCTCGCATTTCAGGATGAAAAGCCAAACATTTCAGGTGAAGGATAATCCACTTCTTAGCTCCGAGACTGTGTTATGATCTATATGACCTTATTATTTTTATTGTGAGTATTCGGCTTATCATTATTGCTGATCACTGTTGTTGTGCTATGATATTGTAATATTTACCATTATATTATCAGAGGAGTATAGAAAAGTTTATGAAAGTGTCACTCCACAATACAATAGCAAAATATATAAATATGTAGGCATATAGTTTTTTTATGTTACATTAATCAGTGTCTAGCACACCTTCCTAAGAAAAGGATATGGACCAGAAGACATTGCAATTACTAAATTATATTTAGACAGACTTAAATAATTTCCAGATCTATACTTGTGCTCTTATTATTTCAGTTATTTTGCCTTTAATGTAAATAAACATGTGCAAACAATATACTTGCTCTTGTGAATTTATTTTGATGTTAATTACATTGTGCGAATGTCTCATTAATACTGCATGGTTTATATACACTTTGATGGCATACATCACAGTCATGTAGCGTTAGTGTGGCAATACAGGAAAAAGTCTGTGCCGGTTCTTGTACCTTACCCACAATCAGGCGGAATTATGGAAAACGGAAAAAGACATATAAGGAGTAAAACGGAAGTGAAGGTGCGTGTGGGAAATGAAATCTAAGTGTTACCTGACAGCTTATGCATGTGGCTGCTGCAGCTTAGTGTGCTGGATTTTGTATGAATAGACTGGGTGCGATCGCCAAAATCACAAGAAAATTGGTTCCGCATGGTTTGCCGGTTGCAATATATCTCCGCTGTCTCAAGTCAGACAAAAATACCAAGCAGCATGCACTATACTTCAAGTCAAACACCAATTGGTCTATGCAACGTCGCTTCAAGTCCAACACACCTATGTATAGTTATGAATGGAAACAGCGTTGCCAACTATTTTCAATGGAAAGTAGCTTCCTTGAGTGTGAAAAAGGGGGTATGCAGAAGGACGTTAAATGCCTGGGGGGTACGTGACTGCAAAAAGTTTGAGAACAACTGACCAAGACCATATGAATAACACACCCTAAATGGATAAGTAATCATTCTTTTGGACATCAGTGTTTAATTTTCTAACATTAGCCATTCGAGGAATGCTTTAAAACCAAGCAGAATCCTCTGCCGGCTGGAGTGGTATTTGCACTAACAGCAATTCCAACTATTTCACTACTGTAAGTTAATGTTGTTAAATATAGAAAAACATTTTACATTTAAGTAATTTACAGAGTATTCTTGACCTCATTATTGAAACACAAAATTACTAATAAAGTAATCAAGCACCAAAAGCAGTCCGTACTTATTCTCTATTGGTGCGTTCAAGTCATGTTGGCAATATTGTGTTTACAAGCTAACCGCACATGAATGCCACACTGTAAAAAATCCAATTAACAAAATGTTGGAAGGGCAAACATATTTAAGTTGAGCTAATTTTCTTGCTTGGGCTTAGTTGAGAAGACATATTATATTAAGTCTACACAAATATATTTAAAAAACATTGAATGAATGATTATTTTCAAATCCAAATCAACATTCAGAATGCTAAATGTTAACAAAACTAATAAAAACAAATCCAGCCAACATGTGCACGAGCCCGAGTGACTTCGTGGGAGCAACAGCGCCGCCATCTTGTCAAGTTCACGTGTCAGGTAAGTGCCACTAAATGAATGTTATTTTTTAGACTAAATTTATCGACAAAAACGTACAGCATATCCGATGTTTTTGAGTGGATATTTAGAAGTGTTTTATAAGTTGCATGTCCGAAGAAAAATGTATGTGTATGTAAAGTTAATGCGTCAGGTAAGTTAAGTGGCACTGAATAAATATTTGTAACATTACTTAGACTGAATTTATCAAAACTTGTATATTAAAAAAGGTGTAAACGTATTATTTAAAACTTATATTTATACACAAACGTACATACGCGTTTTATGAATATGTCTGAGGGAAATTAGCTGTTTAAGTTAAGGGAACGTGGTTTTTCTTGTTTAATCCATAAAACACTTAATGTCAAAACTGTGTTACTATAATGAATTTTAGGTTTAATTTTGGCATGTTGTATGATATTTTTGTGTTTCCGTGAAGTGAAAGGATGGCATGAAGAGATTGCGCGGTCTTTCTCTTTTATAAGCCATTGATGCTTAATACGACGAAACGTGTAATGAAAACGAAATGTGGGCATGTTGAATGGGTTTTTGCATGTGCAAACTTTTGCAATTGTACCGTGAAGTTAAAAGAAAACATTAAACGTGACTAACAACCAGCCTTGCTGAAATCTCGCTTTTTTTTTTTTCAAACGAGCTAAACTCCAAATGGCGTTTCTGTTCTCGTGAATGGCGCTTTGGAAGGAGTTCGTCGTTCCGAATGAGAATAAACAACTGAATCCTTTCACAAGCCCGTTTCAAAGCAGGGTACATCTCAGTCAGTTCCCTAGGTAGTGAAGGGGCACCAAACACTGCCATGTGACCAGACCGCTCCACTGCAACTACATAGTGTGTGTGTGTGTGTGTGTACTTTCAACACTAAGACCACAGGAACCAGACCAGTCCTCTGCACAATCTGACTTTGCTGCAGCCTGCAATTAAACTGCTGGTTTCGTCTGGCCAGAGAAGAAAAATGGAGTTTTGCTAGAGAGTCTCCTTAGCTAGAGACTCTGGATCTCTCACATTTGTCTCCTCCAAAGTTTCAAACAAGATCTTAACAACGTCACACACTGTGCTCAGATTTTTATCTCTTTAGCTAAATAATCTGGGGGTCTCATATTTGTCTCCTGTAAAGCTTTAGAAGAGATCTCAACAACTTTACAAAGTGTGCATCAAGTCAAGTACTTGAAAACCACTAAGTAAAGGGGGGGAAATCATAAATTCAGAGTTAAAGGCTATATTGAGAGAGAAATTATGCAGAAATAAGGATAATGTTACTTTTTATGGGACAATGTTTATGTACTTAGGCACATAATTTGTTGTTGGAAATATTAATGTAGCGGATGCCTTAATCAAAACTGATTTACAGAAAATGTAACAGTGGAGCTTTCTTTGCTGAAAGGCACATAAATGGCTTAAGACTCAGTCTTGATTATTAATTGACTAATTTGATTATTAATACATATTATATGGAAGCAATGTTTGAGCTCATATTGAGGCATTTGACTTGGTGCACACTTTGTAAAGTTATTGTGATCACTTCTGAAATTTAAAGGAGACAAATGTGAGCGCTCTCGAGTCTTTAGTGTAGGAGAAAAATCTGAGCACAGTATGTGATGTTGTTGAGACCTCTTTTAAAGCTTTAAAGAAGACCAGTGCGACAGTGTTAGAGTTTTTGTCTCAGGAGACAAGTTTGAGAAGCAGGAGATTCAAGCAAAAGTTTCCATTCAATCTTAAGGTAACCCCATTTCTGTCTAGGAGAAATATTTGAAATGGTAAAGAGATCTATTTTTTCCCCCCTTTGGTTAGCTTCAATGTCATTTATCCACACCATTTCAATCAAAGACAATACATGCATTGTTATATTTGAAGTTGTTTTATGTAGTGTTTTATTGCACAGTAATATTACATACATGCAAAAATGGGAAGGCACAACTGTACCTCAGACAACATGGGCTTGAATCCCAGCTAAAGGTACTTTCCTGCTCCTGTTCAATTCTCACCTGTCCAATTGTTTCCTGTCTCTACTCCTACTGTGGCCATTAAAGGTGAAAAACCCCAATACAATACAATAAGCAACAGCAACCTCTGAGCAGTAAAATAGTTTTATAATGGAGTCTCGCAAGAGATTACAGCAAGACAATAAAGAGATCTCCCATGTTTCTCACACGTATCTCCCATTGTCATTTTGGATTCCTTTCATTCAGAACTTTCTCATGTCTCAGTTGTGTCTACTTTTATTTCTCCTAAGGATGTTTAGGAGAAACATCTGAGACACTGTTGAGACTAAAATGAGCGATATATGAGAATCACAACTAAGTCTCCTGAGGTTAGAAAGAGCAATCACTGAGCAATAAAATATTCCTATAATGGAGTCTTGATAGAGATTGCAGCAAGGCAATAAAGATATATTCTCTGTTTCTTCCACCATATTCTCTGTTTTGACTTTTTTTTCCTCAAATATTTATCATGTCTCATTTGTGTCTACTTTCATTTCTCCTAAGGAATTTTAGGAGAAACATCTGAGACACTGTTGAGACTAAAATGAGCGATATATGAGAATCACAACTAAGTCTCCTGAGGTTAGAAAGAGCAATCACTGAGCAATAAAATATTCCTATAATGGAGTCTTGATAGAGATTGCAGCAAGGCAATAAAGATATATTCTCTGTTTCTTCCACCATATTCTCTGTTTTGACTTTTTTTTCCTCAAATATTTATCATGTCTCATTTGTGTCTACTTTCATTTCTCCTAAGGAATTTTAGGAGAAACATCTGAAATGCTGTTGGTACTAAAACGAGAGATATATGAGAATCTCATCTAAGTCTCCTGAGCTTAGGAAAAGCAACCACTGAGCAATAAATATTTCCTATGGGGATAGTTCACCCAAAAATGGAAATTTGCTGTTATTTTACTGACCCTCAGGTCATCCCAGATGTCAGTGACTTTTTCTTTAAATAGAACAGTAAAGAAGATTTTTATCTGAAACGGTGATCCTTGGCGATTCATATACTGCACGTCGGTGGCTGCCGGTTTTTGATTGTTTCGCTTCAATGTGTCCTCAGGAGCTTTTGGTAATTTGGTCTGGTCTGTATATGTTTATTTGACTCTCAAAAGCCGGCAGCCAGAGACGTGCAGTTTATGAATGGCCAAAGACAAAGGTTTCACCTACAAATTTACTTTACTGTTCAATTGAAGAAAAAAAGTTAACTGCATCTTGGATTGCTTGAGGGTGAGTCAATTAACAGCAAATTTTCATTTTTGGGTGAACTATCCCTTTAAGCCTGCACGTTTAGTCTGTATGACAAATGTTATAAATGCAGATTGTTATTAAATAAAGGCTATTATGTGTTGTAATGTGTGTGTTTTTAGTGATTGATAGACACCAGTTAATAATTTTCCTCAGTATAACGCAGTATAAAATATAATTAGTTCCACAGCAATTTATTATGATGCCCAAATAATAAATGTTAGTTGAGGTAACATATGAAACACGTGGAGTGAATGGTTACATTTTAATTTACCTAATTTGCTGTAGTTTTCTAAATGTTTGACCAATTAAAATATTTTAGTTGAATGGACTTTAAAACTAGTTCAGTAAAGGTTGAGCCAACTAAGAAATAACAATTCAGGCAACACTTCGAAGACAGAATTTTACTGAACGTAAAATTTCTGTGGAACTAGTTACTAAATAATAATTAGTTGAAACGGCTTGAAATTTTTTACAGTGCACCGTAAAGTTGTTACTAGTATTTTGTTTAAGGTCCAAGTTTCCTAATTGGGGGCAACTCCGTCAGAAAACATTTTGAAGGCAAAGGATGCAGCCTGTGTATTTACAGTAAATTTTAAGTTATTTAAATAATTAATAAATGGTTGCAACAGCCTTTTAGTTCAGTTTTTAAATGCTATTGTTTAAAAAGTGCTTTATTGACTGACATTTCATAGACGTTTAGTTGTTATGTTTTCAAATTGTATGTATGTATCTGTGTACGTGGGCATGCAATATGTGGGGGACATGTCCCTTCCACTTTTAATAAAACGTAAATTCATCCCCCGCACTTTTTTTCGGGCAAGTGCGTTCATATAGAGTTAGCCAGGGCCAGTGTGAATAAATCTAGATTTTAACACAAAAAAACAAAATAGTCTATGTATGACCCAACAAATTATTCATATCCAAAATGAGACGATGTTAACATTACAGAGCTAAACACTATGTTTCATTCATACTCGAAGCCGGAGGGCGCTCTTGCTCAGAAATTCCAAAACTGACTCATAGAAGTAATAACTCATGATGTTCCAGGAAATGCCTAATATGGGAAAAGACATTACACTATACTGCAATGCTAATTGACATAACATTTATTACAGTATAGAAACTATTCTGCCTTATTATGTGTTTGTATAAACCAATCCTAAAATTGTCATTAGGAAAATTTAAGAAAAAATACTATAGAATACAAATTATTGGTTATTGTCCAGCAGTGTACTTGAATGTATTTGAATTTCTTAGCCAATTAAAAGAGATAAGAAAAATAAAGGCTGTCAATTAGACAAAAGTCAGGAATACATTTTTCTTTTTTTACATTTCTGTCCCCCTCACTTCTGAAATGATGGCTTGACAAATATATAAAATTTGTTTTTAGAAATAATCATTTTGAAGAGAGGTTGATTTTCTCAGACCGATGGTTTGTGTATAACGTGACATTTGTTTGACATTAAAATTATTGTCCATCAATAACAAGTTTAAGTTGTTATCATTCACATCAACTGATTAAAAACATGAAATTATACATAAGTTCTACAAATAAATTCTATTTTACAACTGTCCCCATGTTTTCGGTCAGTCCTGTCACGTTTACATAAAACTCAACATAAAATGTGTGTAATGTGCCTTTAAAGGTATGACTCAAAGGAGGTGACATAACTTGACTGAGGTGAAGCGGACACTGATCAAGCGTGAGTTCTGTTTTAAAATTATAATAATAATTTAAAATAGGAATGCTTATCAAAACTTAAATAAAGATCACAAAACATAACTTTTTCTGCATCAACGAGATCCATAAAGTCAGTCCTGTCACGTCTCGGTCAGTCCTGTCACACAGGAAATTATGTTATAAAAATGTAATATTTGAGGAAATATTGATGAATTACTGATCAAGCGTGAGTTCTGTTATTGAATTGTATGATTTTAAGCTTGTTTTTGTATGATTTTTTTGAGGAGGACGAGCTAAAAGGTCAGGCCCTGTCACGGTAAAACATCCCAGAAAATAATGAAAATCTTTTAAATCCAAAACATGTCTAAAAACGTTACTGAATTCCTTGATTGCATGTTAACAGTTTTTATGCTAGCATGCTAGCAGGCTGAATGGCCGACCGTCAGGCCCCGTCACATCCCTGTGACAGTCCTGTGACACTGCCTTACAAATGAATGGCGTTGTTGTTTTTTATTACCTTTATTGCATATAATATGTATTTAATATGAATAAATAGACATTACACTGTAAATCAGAAGCTTTACCTAGGCCTATGTAGCACTGCACTTTGTATATTGATTATATTTCAATACATATGAAGAGTTTATTTGCAAAAACAGATAACTACATTTTTAGCAATTCTCTGAAATCATGTTTTTTCATTGTGCATTCCAATTAATCTCAATCAAACTTTAATTGGGTTATTTTGATTAGGTTAAAAAATAACTAATAATTACAGCTAACTAACACAATAAAGCACAATAAAAACATGATTACATAATAAAAAAACATGATTTTTGAACATTTTTATTTTTACTACAGTTGACCGAAAAGTTGCTTATATTCCTTATAGAAATTACAAAACCATGTTAGATACGATCAGGGACATGTGACCAATAAGAAAATGCTATTTGTATCAAAGAAATTCATTAGGAAACCATTCTAACATATACTGTGACAGGGCCTGACATTTTAGGGGTGAAATGCTATAAAAATGTATTTATTTCAATCATACAAACATGCTGAGATGGCATGATATGTGTTTCATATAGAAAAAATAACTAATAATTACAGCTAACTAACACAATAAAGCACAATAAAAACATGATTACATAATAAAAAAACATGATTTTTGAACATTTTTATTTTAGAGTTATCTGTTTTTGCAAATAAACTCTTCATATATAGATGTAATTGTCATCTATATAAGCTTTGAGTAATGATGACTGTAATTATTTCAATTCATACAGCTACCATGGTAATATCTACATTATTACCTAGAAAATTACATGCAATTTCCGTTATTACCATGTAATTTCCTAAGTAATAATGCAGATATTACCATAGTATTGCCCTGTTATTACTGAGCCGTAATATTATGTGGTACCACAGTTACTTTACTTTGTGCTATTCAGTTAAATGTCTATACATTTGCTGTATCATAGTAAAATATACTTTATATATTATGAAGTTATATTTATATTTATTACACCCGCGTACACGTAGCACAACACAGGGTTATTGTTTTCACTCCTGTCTGAGTTTGTGCCATTGTGCAATTCTAGTTGTTTATTTTTTATTGTATCTGTTCATGTTATTGTTAAATGGAATTTTAATAAATTGTTAAATGAAATATGTTTTTATATTGAAATAAATTATATTATATGTCCTTGGCTGAACTTTACCATAGTCTAATATTACATTAACATTAAAATTATAATAATAATTTAAAATAGGAATGCTTATCAAAACTTAAATAAAGATCACAAAACATAACTTTTTCTGCATCAACGAGATCCATAAAGTCAGTCCTGTCACGTCTCGGTCAGTCCTGTCACACAGGAAATTATGTTATAAAAATGTAATATTTGAGGAAATATTGATGAATTAATCTCTGTAACTGTGTAGATGAAGGTTGGAGTATATATCCACTACTATGTAAAGGCAGTTTTTTTACAACTATATGAGTGCCTGGCGGGGTATTCTGTGATTTATTGTACTACAGTTGACCGAAAAGTTGCTTATATTCCTTATAGAAATTACAAAACCATGTTAGATACGATCAGGGACATGTGACCAATAAGAAAATGCTATTTGTATCAAAGAAATTCATTAGGAAACCATTCTAACATATACTGTGACAGGGCCTGACATTTTAGGGGTGAAATGCTATAAAAATGTATTTATTTCAATCATACAAACATGCTGAGATGGCATGATATGTGTTTCATATAGATTAACATGTCCACGGTCAGATTTAAGAATAAGATATTTACAAGTGGAAATGTACGTTTATGGTAGAATATATGAGTGAACTTCAACGTTGAAATAAGGTCAGTTCTTGTTACGACGTTGATACGTTTAATGCTGAATGGTTGGGAAATGGAATATGAAATATAAAGCAGAAGTACCGTCGATAAATGGATGTTATTGTGGGGAAAAAAGACAAAAATGCATGCATTTGTTCTCTATTATATTTCATAGAAAAAACGTATGTTTTGAGAACGAACGATCAAAAGCATTGAAATTAATTTTTCCTCTCATTTCATGATTTCCCCCATAACCATGTCGCCATAAGAGCTCCGTAATGTTGCAGGATTCTCTTACCAGGCGGTGGTTTTGGTCCCGTCGCCATCTTCACTAGGCTATTTCTGATTGCAGATCACAGCGCAACTGCGCAAAGAATGCTTCCTAAAACACAAATGCATTAAAAACATAAAAAAACAAACTTAATATATGTCTGTCATTGCTTATATTATCAATAAATCAACATATTTGCATACTACAGGAAATGTAAACTCCCCACGAGTCGAGCTGCTGTTCAGATTACAGATTTAGATTCTTTCACTTTCGATTCC
>NW_015508055.1:5091-15912 GCF_001515645.1 Sinocyclocheilus grahami | reverse complement strand
CCCCCCCCCCCCCCGTGCCTGATTCCTACCTGTTAATTTTCTTTCAGTTGAGAGCAAGAATGAGATGTTCACGGCACACAATGAACCCAAAATCAACATGTGCATGTAACACACGAGAAACTGCACAAATAGCGGACAGAAGCAGACACATGAGAGTGTGTTCAATAAACTTTATTAATTCTGTCTGTACAGATATAATAACTTTCACATGTAGGGTTGTCACCTTCAGTGAGGCAAAATAAGGGACACCCACTCATGACCCCCCACCACCCCACAAAAAAAACAAAACCCCCCAGGAAGGACACAAATAATCAGTGAGGAACTCATAGCTCAACAGTAAACCATGAGAAACCATGCTAAAGTAGGCTAGTAAACTTGCTACAGAACACATTAATATTGTTATTTTAAATTTGATTATTTATAATTATTAATTATTATTAGTCTTCTTTGATAGTTCTGCAGCTGTTACCAGGATGGGATGAATTTGTATTATTTTTTATTAATTTGCTTAAATTAGAACTACATTATTTTGTAATCATTTGTCCCATTTTTGTCTAAATAATTTAGTTTTTTTTTTTTTTACTTTTTAAAATGCCAAATGACATGATTATTTATTATGTATATATGTATGATTAATATAAATGATAAATTAATAAATATGGTATAACATAAAATAGGCCTACAATCTATTAATTAATTTGGCTAATAATGCCTAAGAATATAATAATTATGTCTACTAAGCTCTGATAATGTATGAAATATATTAACAGACTATCCAGATTTTAATAAAACAATAGACCTATACCTTTATGGATGTGGATGTGTCACTTTAAAGGTATGGTTCACCCAAAAATGAAACTTCTGTCATAATTTACCCAGGTTTTTCTAAACCTGCATAAAGTTCTTTCTTCTGTTGAACACAAAATAAGATATTTAAAGAATGTGGGTAACTAAATAGCTGCTGTCCTCAGTAACTTCCATAGTAGAGAAAAAATGCTATCAGAGTCATTGGGGACCAGAAACTGTTTGGTTACCCACATTCTTCCAAGTATCTTCTTTTATGTTTAAAGGGGTCATATGATGCGATTTCATTTTTTCCTTTCTCTTTGGAGTGTTACAAGCTGTCCGTGAATAGATAAGATCTCTAAAGTTGCAAAGACTAAAGTCTCAAATCCAAAGAGATATTCTTTATAAAAGTTAAGAGTCAGCCACGCCTACCTAAAATGGCTCGTTCTAACACGCCCCCACATGTCTACCTCACTATGTGGGAAGATTTGCATAACGCCGTCCAAATGTTCACGCAAAGAAAGAAGACATAACTTTTATTCTCGCTGTAGTATTGTTGCTGCCGCCGTCATGTCGTGAAGACGCTGTGTGTTTCGTTGTGAAAGCAAAACTACTTTGTTTGTTCTTCCAAAAGAGGACACGACTAGAAATCAGTGGTTAAGTTGTATTTACAACACTGTTCCAGAACACTTCAACTCAAATATTCAGATGTGTGCAGCACATTGTATGGAGGACTGTTTCCTGATCCTGGTAGAGTAGCCTACAATGTCGGCTGTTCTGACTCTCAGTCTGTAAGTACGTTTTTTCATATTTAAAGAATTTGCCACTGACGATTCAAACGTGAGTTTTGAGCAGTGTAGAGTAGGGCTTGTTGTTTGTCATTTCTCCGATCACAAATGCAGACATGGTTTTATGTTTACGCGGCGCGATGCAACAAAACGCGTTGAACCTTTCTGTCGGTGAACCTCACTTCTCCGTAATGAAGCTCCTGCTCCTTCTTCTCATTCCTGTTTGTCTGAGGGCCTGACGAGGCCTTTTCCACATCTGCAGAAAGAGAAGGACATAAACAGATGAGATTATAACTATATTATAAACATGATGATTTCTGTTGCATTAATCTTGATAGTAAATGAAATATTGCATGTGTTTACAGATTTACAAAAGCTGAGAATCAGCGGTGACCTACAACCATGGTTTAAAATCTGCCTGAACTGGGGATAAACTGGTTTACTAAGATAAATATTTCTTATAGGGAAAAACATATTGGTAATTATTCCATTGATTTTTTGCTGTTGTCCCATTAACAAACGTAAGGTCTGTTTTGGGTTTTGTTTCTGGTTTTTTATTTCATGTCTTTTATTTTTTATATTTTATATAAAATATAAGAATATATGTAAAAAATTAAAGAAAAGTAAAGTTCAGGAATAGTCCATTTCACACTGGATGACAGGGGTGACTGGAAGAGTCCATGTGTTAAAGGGGAACATATTCTACAGCCACCCCAAATTCACAGTGTGAATTTGCCAACTTAAATTGTCTTTGCTAGTCAGGGAGTGGGGGCAGACAAATAATCTTGGTTACAGGTCGGGTGTAAGTCTTGTCTTTGATCCGTATTTCTGCAGATCTAATTCTTTCGTCGGACCCAGGAAAGACCTGAACAATTCTCCCTACGGGCCAAAGAGAACGGGGTAGTTGCTGGTCCACGATCATGACTTTGTCACCGATCTGCAAGTTGTCTTCTTCAGTTTTCCATTTTTGTCTGATCTGGAGATTGGGTAAGTAGTGCCGGATAAAGTGCTTCCAAAAGTGGTCAGCCAAGACCCGGCTATGTCTCCATCTCCTACGGCTTAGGAGTTCAGCGTCCTGATTATACCACTTGTGGTAATGAGCAGGGGTGTGAAGTAACGAATTACAAATACTCACGTTACAGTAATTAAGTCGTTTTTATTAGTAATTGTGCTTTTTTGAGTAGTTTAAAAATGGTGTACTTTTACTTTTACTTGAGTACATTTTAAGTGATGTATCGGTACTTTTACTCCGCTATTTTCCTCCGTTTGTGGTCGTTACATGCTTAATAAAATTTTAATTTTATCCATCAACGTGATTGGATAGTGAAATAGTAATAGGTCTCGTGACTTTCCTCAAATCAAATTGTGCATAGAAAACTTTAACCGCCAACTGTTTATCATGGCTGCTGGAAGCGCATTCTTCAAGCATCAATTCAGTCGCATCTTCCTCTAACTTAATATGTTAAGGTAAATTTTGGATTTCTGCTTACTAAATGATTTGTATATATGCTTGCCTATCTACACGGCCTGACATTTGGTGTGAGGTTGCGGGTATTGCATACAGTATTAACTCCCGCAAGTGCCAAGTTCGGTAAATTCCCACTCACTTATGAGACGCGCGATCTGCGCTGCCTCGTCTCTCCCTCGCGTAACGGTTTAAAAAAAAATATTATTTTTTTTATCCATTTTGTACAATCTGCCTTAATTTAGCAAGTGCACTCGCGCATAAACAATTTTCAAGTTCAACACTTTTTGTTACGTTCAGTTGTGGATGCTGCTGATTCACCGAGACCGCCGCGGATCAGCAAAGAGACATGCGTGGGTGTGTGTGTGTTTTCCTTTGAAAGAGTTTCCCCAGAAATACTTCGCTATTTAATGCAGTTTTCCTTACAAATTGTATTATCATTATCAGCATTGCTGTCTCAGTGGCCTTACACATGATTTTAAATCTATTTTTTCAAACTTTATGATTTAAATGGGGATGATTGCGCTGAGAATAACTTTCATCTTTTCTTCAACTGAATACTGTTTCCGTGATGTTTTGATGTATTTTAAAGAGTTGGCAGTCAAAATTAAAACTGCTGGATGATAGAAATTCTGCATTCTTTATGACTAACAAGATAATGTGAATTACAGAATGTACAACGTTTTTAAAATGTATAAATTGTGTGTACAGCGTTTATTATGAGGGGATAGAATCCACAGCTCAGTACTCAATACTCATGAGTACTTTTAAATAGGCTACTCTTTTACTCTTACTCAAGTAGTTTTTTGGACAAGTACTTTTACTCTACTCACACTACGTTTTTTGGAAGGTAATGGTACTTTTACTTGAGTATATTTTTTAGTACTCTTTCCACCACTGGTAATGAGGCATCCTGCCGCCCCATCAGCAAGATGTTAGGAGTCACTGGATCTGGATCGGCAATGCCCGAAGAGGTATAGCCAATGGGCTTGGAGTTGAGGATGCTCTCTATCTCTATGAAGACAGTTCTCAGTACTTCTTCTGTAACCATCGGAGAGCCAATGGCGACTTGAAGTGCAGCCTTTAAGGAGCGTATTTCTCTCTCCCAACATCCACCAAAGTGTGGTGCACTGGGTGAATTGAAGATGAATCTGATCTGTTGGCTGGCGAGTTGGGTTTGGAGATCAGGGTGAAGGGCGCTGAATGACTCTTTTAGTTCTCTTTCTCCTCCTTTAAAGTTGGTACCCTGGTCTGCTAGGAGCTCAAAGGGTTTACCACGTCTTGAAATGAATTGCCGTAAAGTCATCAAGAAGGAATCTGTGTCCATACTGGTGAGAATGTCAGTGTGAACTGCACATGAAGTCATGCATTTAAAGATGATTCCCCATCTTTTCTCAGTTCTACGTCCCACCTTTATGGTGTAAGATCCAAAGCAATCCACACCTGTCGAGTAGAAGATGGGTGGGGAGGAGGTTGATAGACCACAGAAGACTGGCTTTCTCAGTTCACCGTCTTGATCAATGGACGTTAACGGCGGCATCTCTGGCCAGTGGTCAGTTGTTTCTCTGAAAAATTTGGGCCCTTTGTTCCATCTGCTTTCCTGGCTTATGTCACAGAGAGATTTTCCCTTGGTGATGTCATCTGCGGGATTCTCCTTTGATGGCACATACTTTCACTTATCAGACTCTGTGAGTTCCTGGATTTCTGCCACTCTGGTGCCTACAAACACTTTAAAACGACAGGAGGGTGATAGCAACCAGTTAAGGACAGTTGTGGAATCAGACCACAGGGTGACACTGTGGATGTGCAAAGTCAGTTTTGTCTTCAGATTTTTTGCGAGCTGGGCGCCAGTCACTGCTGCACATAACTCCAACTGTGAAATGGTTTGCTGTTTTTTCGGGGCTACCCGAGATCTAGCAGCTACAAAGGCTACTTCCACTTTACCTTCAGGGTTTTCAGTTCGTAAGTAGGCCACAGAATCATAGACTTGCTCTGAAGCATCGCAGAAAATATGGATCTGCCTGGTGCTAGTAGGGTAATCCAGTTCTTTGCTGCAGTAACATCTCGGCAACGCAATGTGCTGTAGATCATCCAGCTCACTCTCCCAAGCTTTCCACAAGTTCAACAGCTCCTCAGGCAGTTTGGAATCATCCCACTCTCTTTTCTTGTCCCATAAGCTCTGTACAATTACTTTGGCTCGTGTTGTGAATGGCGTAATATAGCCAATGGGGTCATACTGGCTAGCGAGGGTATGGTATATACTCCGCATAATTGGAAGTGGGGGGTTTGTCCAACGTTGCTTATAGGAGAGAGTGTCTGATGAGCAATGCCAATGTAGCCCGAGGGCTGACTCCTGTGCATCTTGATGGCCTTCGCTGAGCCACTGTATTTTGCTTTGGGATCGAGCATCAGCTGGCAAGTGACTGATGACTGACAGATAATTGCTCGCCCACTGTCTCAAGTCAAAGCCTCCTGAACTTAAGAGGTTGCTGAGTCTGTCGACAAAATCTTTCGCTGTTTCACTTGAGGTGAAACTCTGAAGGCAGTTGTCGACGTAGAAAGATTTCTCTATTGAGAACCTTGTGTCTTCAGACTCACTGTTATCCAGGACGTGCTTCTGTAGAGTGAATGTTGCACAGCAAGGGCTACACGTGGTTCCGAAGGGTAGAACTTGCAATTCGTACACGTCTGGTGCTTTGTCTCTCTGAAGATCTCTCCAAATGAATCTCAGCAGCGGTTTGTCTTCAGGTAAAAGGCGTACCTGGTGGAACATCCCACGAATGTCACTACTAATGGCGATGGAATGTTCTCGAAAACGCAGGAGAACTGCCAGCAGAGAAGGACTGAGTGGTGGTCCTGGGAGCAAGTACTCGTTCAGGTTGTAACCTTGGTAAGCAAATGAGCAGTTGAAGACAACCCTTTTCTTTCCATTGTGCTCCACCAGATGATGTGGGATGTACCAACTCTCTCTGGAACGGTCCGCCTGTTCAGGACGGAGTTTTGTGATGTAGCCAGCTTGCTGTAACCTGGCTATCTACTCTTGGTAGGCTGCCGCTTGTTCAGGATTCTTGCTTAGCTGATTCTCTATTCCCCTTAATTGTGGCAGGACAGCTTCTTTGGGTGCATGCAGACATGGCATACTTTTGGCACGTAGAAGAGGGGTAGCATAGCGCTGGATTCCATTAACATCCTCTCTCACTGTTTTGTCTTGGAGAAGTTGGATGCACTCTTGGTCTTGCCTTGACCTTGTCAGTACCTTCTCGTTCTGATATGGAAGAATGCACATTTTCCACAGTTTCTCCACATTTGCATAAAGGTCGTTACTAGGGCGTAAGCTGGTGAAGAGACATTGCTCTGGGGAAAGCCTGCTGGTTAGTTCCTGCGCTGGGCCTTGTAGTGTCCACCCTAGACGTGTTCTCACAGCAGCAGGGCCACCAGTAGGACCCAGTCTAACTAGTTTGATCGGCGTGATGAGGTGAGGGCAGTCAGAGCCAATGAGAACCACTGGTTTCACTTTGTGAAGGTGCTGCAGTGGCAGGCCCACAAGATGCTTGTACCTTTTCTGGAGTACCTTGACTGGATGTGTGTGTTCTGCTAAGCCCAGGCTGTTGGCTGTGAAGGCACTCCATATCCTGAAGGGCTTCCTTGGGTTAGCTACTGAAGACACATTGAAGGTCACAGCCGCCCAGTGAATGGTCTGGGTGTCTTGCCTGACTGTGCGAAGAACCAAGTCCTCTGGCTGTCCCTTCAGATTCAACTTCTGGACTGCTTTGTGTAGGATAATGGTCCGCTCTGTCCCATCGTCCAGAATTGCATACGCCTCCATGGATTTGTTGCCATTTTGGAGCAGAACTTTGGTTACCTTCAGCAGAATTTTGTTGTCACAAGTTGGACGATCCACATACAAGACTGCACTGGCTGGAACTGCTTCTTCTGTGGCTCTACTTTGTTCATTTACATCGTGTAGTGCCTGCAGATATTTCCTGTCGCAAGCTGGACAGAGGGCTTTGAGTGTGCAATTGGCGGCATGATGACCACGCCCACAGCGCCAGCATCTATTTTGGCCTTTAATACAAGTCACTTTCTGTTCCTTACAGAGAAGCTTGAAGTTCTCACAGCCATTCAAGAAATGTCTGTTGTTGTCGCAGTATGGACAGTAAGCATTCACCCCTTCTCTCTTAGCAGCGGCTGGTTTGGGTGGATGAGCTGGTGTGGCTGGGCTGGGTTTCGGGTTCTCTGTACCAAGGAGGATGGTAGTGGATTTACGAGGTTGCTTAGAGTCTCTCCTCATCTCCTTTCTCTGTAGTGATGAAACTTTGGGCAAACTAGTATAGTCAGTGTGCTCCTCCTGCACCTGAAGCTCATACTCAAGCCAGTCTGCAAAGTCCAATAAGGTGGGGATGATGACGCGAAGAGGGTGAGTGTACCTCTTGAAACTGGACCTGAGGTCATGTGGCAGTTTACTCATCAATCTGGAGACATGTGACCCACACTCCAGCTCAACATTGCCTTTCTGGCCCAGCTGTTCCAGCAAACTAACTAGGGAGTGCACTTGGAGTCCGAACATCCGAAAAGCTTTCACGTCTCCACTGCAAATGTTTGGACCATCCATCAATTCGGCAATGCGCTGTAATGCTAGATGGTGGGGCTGGCCATACATTTTATTGAGGGCTCTCATGGTGTTTGTGAATGGGAACCTTGAGTTGCTATATGAGTCCGCCACAAGGAGTGCTTCCTCCAGTTTCAGGTGGTCAGTGAGGATCTGGTACTTGAACTGTTCTGTTGCATCCTCAGGTAGAATGGTCTCTAGTGCTATCCTCAGTCTAGAGAACTCTCTAGGATCCGGGGGTGACAGGAAGGGGATAGTTGGAGCAGGGCCTCTGTACATCTTTTCCTGTGTGGATGGAGGCTGGTAATAAACTTGTCTGTAGTCTGTGTGAGCGGGCAGCATCCGCTCATGTGCTGGGGTCTTGAACTCTGACAGGTGGGATGGAATGTGCTGTGGGGAACGAGGGTACCTGGGTTGAGGTGGGTCGCTGTAATGTGCTGGTGGTGGTACTCTCTCAGGCATTGAGGAAGAAATGTCCATGTTCCTAAAATCCTCAGCCATTCCAGGGTACTCGTCCATTGTAGCTGAGCGCAGTTCTCCCATGGCAGTAGGCGGCATTGGTGGCTTTGTCCGTGGGGCTGGAGTCGGATGGAACCGTTGTGGGGTATCTGGGCTCACCACTGGAGTAAAGGGACCTGGAGATGGGACTGGTGAAGTCACTGGCCTGGAGGGAGCTTCCTTTTCTGCCTTAAGACTTTGAAGTTCGTTATGTAACATGGCATTCTGTTGGCACATCTCCTGTACAGCTGAGATGATCTCTGGAAGCTGGATGGCTTGTCGTCACAGGATTGCATTCTCTCGTTTCATCTCTTGCTACATGCGCAATGGCTCACCAAGCTCGTAGTCCACTAGATGAGCTGGTGGGTTAATCCGTCTTCGTGGACGCACAACGGGCACTTCCTTCTCAGGTTGAGACATCTCTGTAACAATTCACCTCCGGCTCGAAGGACCATGAAAAATCTTATGAATCAGCACTCTATTGCTAATCCGGGTTTAGGTGAAGGCTACATTTTGCCCGGTCAGAACAATGATGTCTCACTCAGATAATCCAAATTGTCTCTATTAAATGTGCATAGATGTGTGGTTGGTGTGATGCACGCACACACACAATCGATAAAACTCCTCTAATTTGGACTAATACTATGTATTTTAATCTACAAACTATCTACAATATTCAGTCAGTTTGCCTTCCCGTTCTCATCCACCTGCTCTCTTCTCCGTCACTTCACGAACTCAGATGGAAAGTTCAGGAATAGTCCATTTCACACTGTATGACAGGGGTGACTGGAAGAGTCCAAGTGTTAAAGGGGAACACATTCTACAATATTCATATTTATTTACATATTATTTACATGCATATTTATTTATACTTATGTATACATGTATTTATTCTATATGCAATTTATTTATTATTTATTTTTATATACTGTATTTTAATTATTCTATATGCATATTTATTATATTCCTTTTATTTTCATTTTTTTTATTTATGCCATTTATTTCATATGCATATTTATTTATACAATACTATTTATATTAAATGCTCATTTACACACTTTATTTATTGATTCTGTATTTAATTTATTAAAAAGTTAACTTTAAACGGCCCGATGATGCAACATCCACACAGTTGAACTGAATCAACATCGAACTGAACTGATTTGAATAATGACACTATCGTCTTTTTAAACTCACTTTACAGTTGAATTTGAATTTGTTGAAATTGCTTTGACATAATCTGTATTGTATAAAGGTGAATGGACTTGGGACACAGCTACCAGATCACTAAAAACTAAAGTTGCTTTAGAAAAATGACATGTTACAACACAAAGGATTTTTTGGTCTCTTTAATGACACTCTCATCTATATTAATTAATTATTTTGTCTACTAAATGTCCAACAGTCAGCGTACATGCATCACAGGAGAAGTCTGTCATTTTTGTAATTTTCTCCCCCTAAATGCTTTAAGAAAAAGGTCATTATTAACATTTGCTGCAGCTCTACCATAAGCACTTAACTTAAAATGGTATGCAGTATACAGTAAGCAACATGTTGGTATTTCATTTTGAAAATAGTCTTAGTCCGAGAAAAGTGCAGATGCTGTTGACCTTAATTCGTCCAGATATTTAATGAGCTGCAATAAAAACCTTCACAGAGATTCAACTGATTGATCTGCATGAGAGTGAGATCTTTGGAGAACATGAGATTGTAATGAGTCTGATGAGAGAGTTTCTGTACCTTCAACAAATCACTTGAAGATCTCTAGATGTTTCTATGCCGTCTGAGCTCTCGAGTTTTAATCTGTAATTCCCTGAATCTGCTCTGATCACACGGTTTATTATCACAGTCCCATTAATGACGGTCACTTCAGTTCTGTTATTATAAAGATCACATTCTTTCTCCTTTATACTGTCATTCTTTACTCTACAAACTGGATCATCTGCTGTGTTGTTGTTTATTCTCTTTATGATCTTCAGGCCATAATTACTAGCATCCAGCACCATCATCAGTTTGAGTTTGTGTCCCAGAGCTGCGTAACAGGGATCAGACTGATCAAAACTGCAGTTTAACTCCAGACCTGAAGAACAACACACACACATACACACACACACACACACTTTATTCCAATTAAAATCTCATGCTTTCACGGTCTACATTGTTTTTTTCTGAACTGCATATTAAAATATTATACAGATATTCTGATACTATATAAAATATTATGTTAACATGCAGAATACATTTTGTCCTGTACTTTCTGTTCAATCCCTTACTGTGAAATTTGTATCTTTATTAATAATGTCTTGATCCTTCTGATATCATATTTAATGGAGACAGATAATTTGATGAATCCTGCTTTATATAAAAAAGTTAAAATAAACATATACATTTACTAAACACTAAAACTTTTCAGCACAGTGAACATGAAGATAGAAAAACACTTCCTCTCACATTTTGTAATACTTTACTAATACAAACTGTTGAACATCAGAAAACGTCTCGGGTTACTTATGTAACCATGGTTCCCTGAGTAGGGAACGAGACACTGCGTCCTCTAGGGGTCGCTATGGGGAACGCCTCGTCGTGACCCGTGTCTGAAGCATACATTGAAAAAACACCAACTCGTTGGCCGGCGACAGCCATGACGTCACTACCGGTGCGACTACAGTATAAAT
>NW_015508055.1:0-777 GCF_001515645.1 Sinocyclocheilus grahami | reverse complement strand
AGATTCTCTGATTCTCTTACAGATCAAATAAAACAGTATCTTTACTGCATTGATGCAATGCTCTGGACAGTTTTATTGACACAATGTGTCAATGTGTAATGTGTGTATCTCAGTGAGTGTGTGCTGATGTTTGACTCGGATGCAGTCAGTTCACATGTGAATGAAGAGAGGATTGTGATCTTCTGTTGACTGGAGCAGAGACTCATGGAACTCGTTGAGTTTGTAGCTGCTCAGAGCTGCTGATGTAGAGAGCGCCACCTGCAGGAGGAAACTACAACTACAGCTGCACTCTTTCACAGCCATCTGATCTCATTTCACTCAGAACAACAGGTTCAAATGAGCTTATTCTGATTTACCTGAACTTGACTTATAATTAAAGCTATATTACACATACGTTTTAGTAAAAAATAATGAATTACTCATTAATAATCAATGAAACATTAACGGATTATTCATTAATTAATCTCAGTACTGTGTTTGTGCTCTTTATTTTTATGCTTATTTTCTTGATTCACTACACTGCGCCTGAAGAGAATCTATATTTTCAGACGTCGGGTCAGATTTTGCTGGAAACACAATATTGACCTCATTTACCTCAAGATCAGTGACTGTCATCAAACTATTCCGCATGTGACGCTATTTTGTTTTAACCACATAGTTTTGTAACAGAGATTAAGTTTAACTGCAAATAAGCTTTTTTAAACTCAAATCAGGAATAATATAATTCTATACTTAGGCCATAAGGTGAACTAGGAAAAAGAGGCTAGAAAGTGATTT
>NW_015508054.1:30727-32595 GCF_001515645.1 Sinocyclocheilus grahami | reverse complement strand
TGATGTATGGTTTGTTAGGAGAGGATAATATTTGGCCGAGATACAGCAATTTGAAAATCTAGAATCTGAGGGTGCAAAAAAAAAAAAAAGGAAAATCGCCTTTAAAGTTGGCCAAATGAAGTCCTTAGCAATGCATATTACTAATCAAAAATGAAATTTACAAAATATGTTCATGAAACAGGATCTTTATTTAATATCCTAATGATTTTTGGCTTAAAAGAAAAAAATGATAATTCTGACCCATACAATGTATTTTTGGCTATAGATACAAATATAGCAGAGCAACTTAAGACTGGGTTTGTGTTCCAGGGTCACATAGATAGATAGATAGATAGATAGATAGATAGATAGATAGATAGATAGATAGATAGATAGATAGATAGATAGATATGCCTATTTTGCAGTATCTCTCAAACTTGTATTTACACATACATTATATTTCTGTGTATAACTAGTTTCTCTGAGACAAATGAGGGTCCCTCTGAAAATGATGTGTCTGTTCCACCTGGTGGCCAAAGTTTGTAAATAATGGCTATATGCATTCACAGCTTGTTTGTTCTTGAATTAAATCTTGTTAAACTGTGCTTGTTTTTCAGAATTGTTGCTATATTGGTACTGTTATTTTGCATGTGGGTTAGAATGTTACTTTAGAATGTTACTCAAATTAGGCAAAGTGATCTGGGAGTGGCTTGCTAAATAAATCAAAGTTTGAGAATTTAAAAAGTTAATAAACACACACACCCATAATGGCAGCTTTCTAAACTTTCCGGGATTTATTTAGCAGCCAACTAATGACAACTTACATCACAGCAAGAATCAGTGACAAGCTTTTGGGTTAAAGTCCTTAATGACTATCTCTTATTTAAACAATTTAAATCGGTAACACTTTAGAATAGGGAACACTTATTCACTATTAACTATGACTTTTCCCTCAATAAATTCCTAATTTGCTGCTTATTAATAGTTAATAAGGTAGTTGTTAAGTTTAGGTATTGGGTAGGATTAGGGATGTCGAATAAAGTCATGTAGAATAAAGCATTCATATGTGCTTAATTAGTACTAATAATTGACTAATATTCTAGCAATATGCATGATAATAAGCAACTAGTTAAAAAGTGTTACCTTTAAATCGTATTTAAAATTAGGGTGACCATATGTGCCCTTTTTCCCGGACCCGTCCTGGCCAGGATTTTAGATAAAAGTCCTTAATGATATTCTCACATTTAAACAATTTAAAACATTTTAAACATAATATATCTTGAACAGGCAGCACAATAAATATTTTTGTGATTGTAATAAGCATTCACTTTAGTATGTTGTTCAGTTAGCTTTGTTTTATTATCTAATGTTTTATGTAAGCTTGAACACGGCAGCAGACGTGCTTGAAGAGGCTTTACATTGTTAATAAGTAATTATGAAGAAAATCTGAATCAATTTGACCTTTCCAGGATATCACGGTACTTTAACACAACCTGTGAATGAACACATTTTTGTGTATTACATCACATGGTTTTTATAATCATTAACATTCATTCATATTATGGCATAAATTACTGTGCAAAATGCAGTTGTGCAAACAGACTCACGTTTAGGAGCGTTCACCTTCTGAATCACCCATTCAGGGGTTTGAAACCAACTCAGTGTCACGTTTGTGAATCCTCTGTCAGCCAGAGCAGATGCCAACTGAAAATAGCATTAATACTGAACAAATTAGATCAAAATATGACAATACACTCAGATATATTTTTATTCATAATAAAAAATTTTTAGGTATATAAATTAAACGGCCAGTTATTCACACCCAAACAGGTTTTGAGACCCCCTGCATGTACTTTAATGTAAGTAAAGTATTAAAGTAATGATGTATT
>NW_015508054.1:24725-30717 GCF_001515645.1 Sinocyclocheilus grahami | reverse complement strand
TGATGTATGGTTTGTTAGGAGAGGATAATATTTGGCCGAGATACAACGATTTGAAAATCTAGAATCTGAGGGTGCAAAAAAAAAAAAAAAAAATTTGAGAAAATCGCCTTTAAAGTTGGCCAAATGAAGTCCTTAGCAATTCATATTACTAATCAAAAATGAAATTTACAAAATATGTTCATGAAACAGGATCTTTATTTAATATCCTAATGATTTTTGGCTTAAAATAAAAAATGATAATTCTGACCCATACAATGTATTTTTGGCTATAGATACAAATATAGCAGAGCAACTTAAGACTGGGTTTGTGTTCCAGGGTCTAAAACTAACTTACTTACATGTAAACTGACCAACCAGCGATAAAAAGTTACAGCAGCTGCTTCAGGTAGCCTATCCGTAATTTACTGTATAACTTATCGCTATAATACCGATCTTGCTCATTTTATACTGAGGCTTCTCACTGTGAAGCAATAGATATTTAATCAATTATATGCAGTCTTCCTATAGGACACACATGCATTTAGAGCGATTATATGAACGGTTTGGTTAGCATGGTCTGTGGCAGACTTCGTGCCAGCTCAAAAATTGTTAATATTAAGTGGCTTAAATTGTAAAGACAATATTGTCTTTTTTTGCTTTATTTTGCTAAAGAAAAAAGGCATGTTGTTTGTCTCAGTGGCAACACACAGAATTGTGAATTTGCGTTTTGAACAGATTCATTCATAAAAATAGCTTTTTTTCTTCGTTCCTGAATGAATCAGTCGTTTTGAAAGATAACAAATCAATCGGGGTCTAAAGCGGTTCCATAAACGACAATTTAAGTTCACGCAATCTCGCTAATTGATCAAGGTTCAGTGAGTCAAGATAAGTTGATGTGCACGCTTATTCTTAAGCAGCCCTTAATGTCGATCATGGATCAAATCGATCCACCATGACAAACAGTGAATATATTTATGCTGTTTTATGCATTTGAGACGTTGTGTTTTCCCCAGTGCATAACTGACACGTCACATAATTTTACACCTACATAATTTTTATGATAGCAGCAACTGTAAATCAAATGTAAGCTAGCTAATACAGCCCTAATTGCTAATTCAAATGAGTTCATGTATAGGCCTATTCCTCTTACTTTTCCTCTTACTTTTCTGTTTTTAATTTAGTGATTTTAACTTTTAATTTAGTGTTTTGAATGCTTCAAAAAACTATTTTAGATTGTGATGTTTTAATGTTCTACTAAAAACCATACAAGGTACAGCTGTCATAAAACCTGAGAGAAAGGCTGCATGGCTAGAAACTGCTGATCAACTGAATGCACAAGTAGCAACTATCTTAAAATGTGTTTAATATATATATATATATATAACAATGTCATTAAATCTTGAGCACAATACATTAAACTCAGTTGGTTGTAGCCTATATTTTTATTAATTTGATTTATTATTTACGTTGCATTTTCCATATACTTTTATCTTTGGGCTGATAATAAAGTCAAATAATTGTATGTGAGAGAGTCAGTGGTAATATCATTGCGTTCCTATTGGTCCGTGTTAGAGGAGCTCAGCTTAGCCGGACCAGGTTAGTTTTCCAGCATAAGTCGCCACAGTGACTGAGCTTGAGCTATGGTAAATTTGCTTTCTGAAATCAAATCAACTGACAATAAGTCAGACTAACTGAAATAAGCCTGGCTTTTTGGTAAACTTGTTTTATGAAACAGGCCCTAGGACTAAATCATTTGTCTTGGAGATGCTTAACTGCAGCCATAAGGAGGTGCTGTAGACCTACTTCAGATTAGCATTAGCCTGTTGTCATGTGAGAGCATTCTGTCCAATTGTTTGGTACTTAAATGTGTCTTTTGTATAAGGTGATTTTCTCAATGGTCTTTGCAAATTTTTAATTGTTAAATTAAATGTTAATAATCAAAGCATGTCTAATTAAATAAAATCGTGAATATTATATGATTAATTAAATGTTTACAAACTATACAATTTACAAAATAGTGAAAATGTTACAATTTATTAAAAGTTTAACAAAAGATACATTTTAGGGCCTTATGAAATCTGTTTTGTTGTTTCCCCGAATTTTTTTTACCAAAACCTGTGTTTTGCATTTTAACTTGTATAATGAGATGCTGAAAACACCAGTGAACTCACGTGTGTTTGAGTTTGTGTAGTAAATGAAACCGTGTCATTCATTCACTCATTTCGTATTAACAGACAAAATGAATGAATAGCGTGATTTGATCCATTTGTACAGCCCTGCGTTTGATTTATTTATCCCAAATTTCACAAATTCCATGACATTTCATTCGTGTTACATTCAGTTCCTTTTTTATGACAGAATTGTACTTTGCAAAATCAGATGCTCCAATTCAGGTTTTATAGGAATTTTATGTGATCTTACTCTCACCTTTTCCAGGATGATTTCTCTCATTGTCTGGTCAGTCAGATCAGCTTTGGAGTTCAACATCATCTTTACAATTGATATTTTTAAAACAGGACCTAATCAAACAAGCATTATCAAACATCCATATAAATACATAAAAACACAAATAGTTTGGACCCCAGACAAAGACACATTATTAGTTGGGTTTGAGTTCATTAAAGTATATTAGTGCTGCCATAGCAATATGAAAATATAATTATTAGTTATATAATCTAATATGTGACCTTAGACCCCAAAACTGGTCTTTATATTTGTAGCAATAGCCAACAATACACTGTATGGGTCAAAATTATCAATTTTTTTATGCCAAAAAACATTAGGTAAAGATCATATTCCATGAAGATATTTTGTAAATTTCCTACCATAAATATATCAAAACTTAATTTTTGATTAGTAATATGCATTGCTAAGAACTTCATTTGGACAACTTTAAAGATGATTTTCTCAATATTTAGATTTTTTTTGCACCCTCAGATTCCAGATTTTCATATAGTTGTATCTCGCCCAAATATTGTCCGATCCTAACACACCATACATCAATGGAAAGCTTATTTATTCAGCTTTCAGATTTTAAATTGTCCCTTACGACTGGTTTTGTGTTCCAGGGTCACATTAAAACTAATAATTTTTGTCATTACAATCGATGGCTACAGATATACCTTTTCCAAAAACCTCCACCTCACACAGAGTGAGTATCTTCATGTCTCCAGGAATGATCAGATTCACGTAACGTCCCTCCATCCCAGCGCATGAGTAGCCGTAAGAGCCTCCTGGAATAGCAGGAATAACAGCACATCTACAGGCAGAGAGAAACAGGTGAGGTATATAAAAATGCTGTCATATCTGCATCAATCCTTCACATTTGTGCAGGATCTCTCATGATCTTCCAGCCACAAGTTTCTCACATGGGATTGTTGTTGCCATTGTTCTTCAAAGAGTTCCCAATGCGAATCTCCGCTCCATTTATTCGTTCTACACAACAGTCGTTTCTGTTGGTGACCACCACTCTACTAACACTGTACACAGATCCAGCATCCACCATGGGTAATTAAAACTCTTATAAACTCCTTGATTTCACTTAAGCAACTTTAAATATAATATGCATGCACAAACTATAGTAAAATGTATTTACATCACTTGACAGAAAGGTTTTTGCAGGTTTTAATAAAATGTAAATTAATAACAGTCATAATAAGCATATTTCCAGTCCGTTCCTCAGGCTTGCACAGTATCGTCAACTCACTCATCAGAATCTTCGGTAATCCTCTGCAAACTTTGGCAGTTGGTTGAACCGGCTCATTCGGTTCTTTTTGAGTTGAATGTGCCACTTCGGCTGTGCGTTCTGCGTCATCAACCCGGAACTAAAGTTCGATTCAGTTCGATTTGTGAACGGGCTCAACTGGTTAATTCCTGAGAACCGGCTCAAAAGAAAGTTTCTCTCTGTTAACTTTCATTTTAGACATAACCAACTGTGTTTATATGTAAACATTGTGTGTTTTGACAGTATTAGACGCAAAATCAATCAGACGCGAGAGACAACTTAATCTAGTAATCAGGCAGGCACAGTTTTAGTGTGCGGTGTGTGCGCGCTTCATGTGTTCGTGCTCAGAAAAAAACGCATGCTAGAACAGCACATTAATTAAATGTTAAACCGCCAAGGCTTTAATGCATATGTAAATAATGTACTTTTGTGATTGCACATAAGTGCAGTGTCCCACGAGTGTAACTCTACCGCTGAGTTAAAGGGGTCATATGATGCCATTAAAATTTTTCCTTTCTCTTTGGGGTGTTACAAGCTCTTGGTGCATAAAGAAGATGTGTAAAGTTGCAAAGACTAAAGTCTCAAATCCAAAGAGATATTCTTTATAAAAGTTCAGAGTCAGCCACACCTACCTAAAACGGCTCGTTCTAACACGCCCCAACATGTCTACATCACTATGTGGGAAGATTTGCATAATGCTGCCCGAATGTTCATGCAAAGAAAGAAGGCGTAACTTTTATTCTCGCTGTAGTATTGTTGCTGCCGCCGCCATGTCGTGAAGACGCTGTGTGTTTCATTGTGAAAGCGAAACTACTTTGTTTGGTCTTCCAAAAGAGGACGATATCCGCTTCGTCATGCCTGGAGCTGATCCGTGCTGGTCGCTGAGGAAATACTTCAACTTCGCGCTGTGGATCGCCGGATCGGCTTTCACCGTGGATGAAGTGGAGTCCAGCCCATACATGATGTTTACAATTGAAGCCAGTTTAGTCACAGAAATTAGGACTTTTTATCTTGCAATCACAACTTTTTCTCACTTGACTTTTTTTAAAATATGAATTCTGAGTTTATATCTCACAATTCTTACTGTGTATGTCACATTGTACAGTATATTGAGACGAAGGTGCCAGAACTGTATTGCACGTGTGCTACAGTGGTACATTTATTCATATATGTCGCACTGTACAGCCCTGACATTGCTTTATAACAGGTTTAGAGAAAGCTAGAGAAGACAACAACACAAACCTTTCAAATAGTAACAATGGTTTTACTTTGAATAAAACTATTCAAACACACGAGTGACACACAGAGAGAGATCAGGGGGAAAGAGAGATTGAAAAGGAAAATGGAAGTAAAGGTGCAGTTCAAAAGATAACCTTTAATTACATTGCATGGCCCCAGCCTATATGAATTTAAACCTTTTTTATGTGATAGTGATGGCCATACAAAAAATAGGGTTGTCCATGTTTTCAACATTTCTTGTGGGTGCATGGGATGGTCTAAATGAGTGTGAGATTTCCATGCCTGAAATTTTGTCCCAGTCCGGCCCTGTCTATAGCAGTGACTTACCTATCAACTGCCCGTTGACATCAAGTTCACAAATACTAAGGCTCCTTTGATCTCCAGGAATGTGAAGAATCACGTAACGTCCCACCATTCCACATGAGTAGGTTTCTGTGACTCCAGAAGGAATAGTAGGAATTTCAGCACATCTACAGTACATACAGAAAGGTCACATTATACATTTCTGTCCACTGTCAATTGTAGAGAAAGATAAAAAGTCAAAGAAAACCTTACACTGGGTTTCTGTAAATGTCGTCATGGAAGTTCCCGACGAGAAGGACCGCCCCGTTTATCCTCTGATAAGTGGCGAGGTCATCTCTATTAGTGATGGCCACTTTTTTAACTTGGTATTCATTCAGCAGATCCACTTTATGCCACGGGTTGGTCTCTTCTGCGGTTTGGGTACAGGTGTGGTGTAAACTATCAACAGCATATCTAGCATTCCAGACTCCGTACTGTGATGAAGCGCTCAAGGTGCACCATAGCGCTACGTTCTCTGGGAAATGTTTCATGGATCGAGGTCAGTAAAATGCAATATTCACCTTTTACTGGCTGGCAGAGTTTAAAAAATACTTTGTTATAATTACAAATTGTTTTTTTTAATTTGTCCATGCTTAGCATGAGAATCTGACTCTTTAACAGTGTAAACAACTCTGAATGCATGAAACAGCATTGTACACCCCCCCCCCCCCCCCCCCCACCACATCTAGCAGCACACGACGCACAAAA